>NW_020897693.1:35340501-35340602 GCF_003984885.1 Neopelma chrysocephalum | reverse complement strand
AAAGGGAAAGGGAAAGGGAAAGGGAAAGGGAAAGGGAAAGGGAAAGGGAAAGGGAAAGGAAAAGGAAAAGGAAAAGGAAAAGGAAAAGGAAAAGGAAAAGG
>NW_020897693.1:35299765-35340491 GCF_003984885.1 Neopelma chrysocephalum | reverse complement strand
AAAAGGAAAAGGAAAAGGAAAAGGAAAAGGAAAAGGAAAAGGAAAAGCTCATCCACTGCCCGCAACAAGTAGAAAGGAAGAACAAACTTCTCACTTCTTTGTGCTGCCTTTCTACAAACATGTCTTGGTCTGGTTGTTTGGACACCCTCTCTGATTCTCAGAGTCCTTTACACACATGAATTATCTTTGTCTATGCCCAAGTGAGGAGAAACCAAAGGAAAGAAAAAGCAAACAACCTGGACCAAGATTATGTAGTGCACTGGTTTCAAGATTCTCCCAATTCCTCTGGTATCTTGGTTTCCAAAATGCAAAATATCTTTCTCACCACTTGCTGTATGAATTAAGAACCAACTCTGCTAGACTGACAGACTGCTATTAACTAGAAGATGGGGATGAGGGGGAGAAGAGAGCTGATAAAAATTTCCAAAGCTTAACCAAAATTCATGTAATTTCTGGCCCCAGCTGCATTGGCAATAGTCCCAAAATAAAGCCTGTCTTCTCTTCATGCTGGTGGGGGGGCAGGGGCAGATAAAGCTGGATGCATTTTGTTTTTAAATTAAACATCATGTCTCTTGCATCATCATAGGAGGTCATCTCTTATCCTGGTGTTTGGTCACCATAAAGCTTCCAACTCCTTCAGTTTGTTCTTGGACAGATCACTGTGTGTCCTTATCCTTGATACAGCATGTCACAGCTCAGTCGGTATCCTGACATCCACCTGAACGTGCCCTGAGCACAGAGCTAAGGAAGGGGCAAAGGAAACAGATCAAGGGGGGAAAATACACTCTGCTTCTCAAGAAAAATAAACTAAAGAGCCCCAGAGGAGGTTGCAGAAAACAAAATAAGTTCAGTAGATCCACTGAAATACCACTGCTGCTAAAACAAACAGGGAACTAAACTCTCCCTTCCCGGGAATAAGCCAGGCAAGAGGTCAACCATCACGTGCAGTCTGAGGGTGTTACTAGGTTGAGGGTTTAAATACAATTCTAATACAAAAACAGTAAGAGTTGCCTGCACATGATGGTTTGGTAACTTTCTTAGAAAGGGAAGAAAGAAAGGGAGGGAGGAGGCATAATTATTTCCTTTTTGCACAGGGACTTAAATCTTAAAATCCACCATCATTGCTACCACAAATTACCCCTAGCCCCACCTCTCACTTTGAATGCTCTGGAGGAACTGCGTTCCCCTCTCACTTCAAGGGTACAAAACATTCAGGGTCAGGAGTAAGTTCCAGCACTATGTTCACTTTTCTCCATTGGCTGTGAAAGCTCAAGGAAGCACAACAGACATGGTGAGCTACAAAACTCACATGGTAATCATTGAAGTGTACCTACAATAATGCTTTTTCCAGCTTTTCCTATTCCTGCTAACAAATAATTCATAAAAGCGGGCTCACTGTGCCACAAGAACACACCAGTACTTTAATCACTAGGGAAGAGGAGGAACTATAAAACTAGGGCCCACCTTTGCCCTGCAGGGTACCGGGGAGGCAGCCTCCACAGGCAGGGAGCAGGCATGCAGGCCCTGCAAACACACTCTGCCTGTTGCTCAGCTGCCCACCATGTTTGAGAGCAGCCGTATAAGAATCCAATATAAGAAAGATATAAAGCTATAAGAGAGCATCCAAAGGAGGCTTACAATGATGGTGAAAGGTCAAGAGGGGAAGCCTTATGAGGACAGGCTGAGGGCACTTGGTCTGTTTAGCATGGAGGAGATTGAGGGGAGACCTCACTGCAGTTACAACTTCCACATGAGGGGAAGAGGAGGGGCAGGCACTGATCTCTTCTCCGTGGTGACAAGTGATAGGACCAGAGGAAATGGCATGAAGTTGTGTCAGAGGAGGTTTAGGCTGGATATTAGGAAACAGTGGTTGGGCACTGGAACAGGCTTCTCAGAGAAGCAGACACAGCACCAAGGCTGCCAGAGTTCAAGAAGTGCTTGGACAATGCCCTCAGCCACGTGGTGTGATTCTTGGGGCCTGTGTCCTGTGCAGGACAGGAGTTGGACTTCCAATTCAGGTTATTCTATGATGCTATGATTCCTACAAGCACTGCAGCTGCAGCATAACAATAATTTCCAAAGTGACTGGGGTAAAAGGGCGGGCAGGGAGAGATCAAAAAGTAACTACTGGTAAAGCTGAGCAGCTGAGGCAAGATTGGCTTTGGTGAGCATAAACCAGGGGAACAGGGGACTCTCTCCAGACATCACCTACACCAACTATGTGGGGCACTGGACACACCCCTGCCCCCATCTTCCCGGCTGTAGTTTACCATTGTACCTCAAGGTCAGAAAGAAAGGAGAAAAGCAAAAGGCAAACAATAGGTCTGGACAGATCTATTTATTCAACTTTTGCTATTGCTTCTTGACATGGAAAGATCCAGAAACACAGAGACCTCAGAGCAGGCGCAGCCACACACAGGAGATGAGAAGCCGCAGCTGGCAGAACCACAGGAGCACCTTCCTCCCACAGCTCCCCTCTGCCAGGGTGCAAGCAGCCCGTGACCAAGCAAGAAGGTCCTTCACAGCCAGAGGAGGAGGGTGCTGAGCAGGTCTCTGAGCCTTAGAGAGGGTCATGGACTTCCTGAAATGCAGAGAAAAGCTTCCCGCTCTCACTGCCTCAGCTCCCCCATCCCTGTGCACCGGTCACCCGCAGCCACTCACTGTAGCTTGTCAGGCCTTTCCCCATGTTCTAGCGTGCGGAAAGAAGGAAGGAAGAATGGATAGAATAAGAGACTCCTACCTCCCTTTGCTTCCCCACCCCAGCCTTTTCCCTGCTCTACTCAGACACGAAAAGCCATGGCTCTCCTGCATATCCTACAACAGAAACACAAGGAGCTTTTCCCCGCCTCTCAATCCACCACCCTCCAGGCTCCGGCAGGGACTGCATGGAAATGGCGATATTCCTGTATCATCTGGATCAACAGCACATTAAGCTCAAAGAGGGCAAGAGAGGATGGCACAGGAGGATGAAGCAGGAAGGCTTTGTTTCGTCCTGGCTCCAGTGCAGCCCACCCCCTCTTTCGATCGCAATGCCCTCCAGCTCGGACATGCAAGGAGGCGTTGGAAAGGGAAGGGATATGGGATGCTTATGAATTTTGTTTCCCCCATCAAGGGGACAGCTCACTCCCCCGAGCATGCCTGGCTCTGATGGAGCTCCCTGGAGTAACCTTTATTCCAGTGTGTCGCAAGCATGTATTTCACGGATGGTTACACTGAATCATTATCACCAGACGTTCATTTGACCAAAATAATGTTATTAGCATCGTCAGATCCATTTCCCCCCACACAATTCCTCCCTCCCCAGTACATATACACTCCCTTCAACCCCCAGGCCCCTACCATCCACATAGGGCACATCCCTCCCCAGCACAAAATCTCATGATGTGTGACACAATGACCAGGAAAAGAGAACGGCAAGAGGGGCTGGCGAAATGGATGGACGTGGCTTTGGCATTTACTGTGTTCCTTACCCTCTGCCAATTTTTATCAGCCACACACATGCACAAAGCCGTACATGCAAAAATCGGAATTAAATCACAGGCTATCCAAGGTACATGACCATGGGTGTATGCGTGTGCCCAAGCTGCGGTCACAGTCCTATCAGGAACCCAAATCTGTGTGGCATGAAGCAAAGGTCATCGTGCCACTGTTGTGATGCACTAAAAAAAAAGCCGCAGAGCCATCAGGATGTAACACAGAATTTTCTCGTCAAGGGATGAGAAACCTTCGGGGGTGTGGGGGCTGGGAGGAGGAAAGCGGGTGTGCAGATGGGGGGGATGGGGGGAAATAGCAGAAAATGGGGAGGAAAATGAAGAATACAAAGCTCCACTTCGCTAATCCAAGATAGACAATCCATCCCTTCCCCCCTCTCTACGCCCTCCCTCCCCCCGAAATGTTGGTGCAGATGGATTTCTGTATCTTGGTTTTGCAGCAGTGGGTCTAATGACTCCCATACCAAACCCCCTCACTATGATAACCCCTCCCACTATTTTTTTTTTTTTAGACCGGGCTGAAGAATAATGTGTTTTTAGAGATAATGGGTTTTATAAAAAGAAAAGAAAAAGGGACGCAACGCAGACATTATGCGAATAAGCTGCTCCCCGCATCACCCCCATCTTCTCCCAACCACACATTCCGATTTCATCCCCTCCCGTCATTCTCCAGCTTTCCCCATCAGCTCCCCCAAGGAAAGGAAAAAAACGCACAACACGATCTGGGTAGCCGATCTCAAAATCCCAAGCACTAATCTGCTTGAATTTGTTCTTCCCCTTATATAAGCAGCAGCACGTCAACATGTTCAGTGGAAATGCAGCGTAAAATGAGGCCAGGCTACAGCCATGGAACAGGGGTGATATCGGCAGATATCGCTTCTATCGAGAAGCCATCACCACCAGGTTGGTGAAATCAAGTATTGGGCTTCCAGCCGTTCCCTTACTTTATTTATTTATTTTTCAACGCTTAGTCTAATTTTACTTTGTTTCATTTTGGTTTCGCTCTACTTCATTTTTTAAAGGACAAAAGTGAAATAAATAATTAAAAGCCTAGAGACATACCCCACCAGAAGGTGCCCGAATGCTCCAGAAAGAGAATCCTCACCTCCTAACTCTGGGTTTGTTTTTCTTTTTTTAATAAATAAATACAGTCCTGTTGCTCACATTATCCCCAAACTTCCAGTGTCCCTAGCTGCACCTCCCTACTCCCAAAAACCAGATACTAAGTTAGAGAGTCATGAACATTTAAAAAAGTGTCAAATACCAAAAAGAAACCAATAGAGAAATGGAAAATTATGTCTATACAATAATCTAGTTCATTCAGCTGATAAAGTGCGTTCAGTCGCAAAACCGTGAGCAACAATCTCTGCAACCTCCTCCCCCCCAAAATACTACCAACCCTTAGATAAACTTGCCCAACTTAACACTGATGACCATTTTAACTAAAACCAGTGACAGACGTAACACCCTTCTGGTTAACGCTACAATTAATAACTGACTGTATAATCACAGCAAACAGAATCTTTTGTGATCAAATTTTCTCCCACCTATTCAACATCTCTCTTAGACTTTTCACCAATCTAGTTAAGAGTTCACCCCCTCAAAAAATAGCCCCTCAAAATATGCAATAAGCAGGTATTGGTGAGCGGTCATTTCAATATTCACCTTTTCAGGAGGGCTGTGTGCTTATCTCAGAACAATTGCGGGCAGTAAAAATACAGGAGGGACAAATAATATTTAGTAAAAACAGAAATAATTTGTGAAAACTATTTGCAACAAAGCGTTGAACAGTTTGACCACAAAAAGGTAGAAAAAGAGCTTGAAAAAACAAAAAGCTGCAAGTATCCTTTTACAAACGATTTAATGTTTCTATCCCCAGTTATGCCTCCTCAATTCTTTGGTTTTTCTGCCGCTGATCTCATGCCTAATCATTTTTATTGTTTTCTTTTGGGGTGGGGGAGAGAAATCAGGAAAAAAAATTGAAATAGAAAGTGCTCAATTTTAGCAAAATGCATTCTTAAAGAGCATTGTTAAATATGTTACTTCCTAGCTACATAAGATTGCCATTAAAATAAATTTAAGAGTAGGCAAAAGACAAGTCACCTGCAAAGCACCAGAGTCGCTGCCCTTAGGTAGGAGAATTACATCACTCCCTGACTGAATGATGTTTTCTTTTAAATTATAAAGCCGGTGGATTTTATGGTGTTTTTGTTTAGGTTCTTTTTGGTAAAAAAAAAGAAAAAAAGAAAAAAAAAAAGAAAAAAAGCCCAACACAGCGGTTATTTCACATACATTTTGCACGAAGAAAGCATTGAACCAACCTTTAAGGTCACTGACTGCCTGAAAACCCACAGCAGTCACTCACGGTGGAAGTTTTCAGGCAAGACGGCTACTAAATCATTAATACAAACAAATGGAAGGCGGGGAGGAAAGGCACTACCGTAATAGATCCGAAGACTTGGAAGAGGAAAAAAATATTAAAGAAAAAAACTTTCATCTTCAGCCTGTCTTCTTTCCTCGTTAGCATTTTTTTTTAACAAATCCTTAAGCTTTAGTCAAACAGCAGGCTCACTCTAAAGGTCTCCCTGCTGTAGCTCAGCGTAGTGTCTTCTTTTTCGAGAGCCCCCCCGCCCAGTTTTCCACTCCAAAAAGCCCCGCCGTGGAAACTGCAATTTCCCAAAAAGTCGGGCCAAAGGAGCTGGAGCGTCCCGGGGGCTCGGCGCGTGCCCACTCCGCCCGGGCGGGCAGCGCCCAGCGCCGCCGGGGCAGCGGGAGCGGGGAGCGACAGAAAACGATCCCAAATAGTTGCCGTGAGGCGGGTCAGAGAAACCCACCCGCGGAGCTCCGGAGCGGCGGCGCCCAGCGCTCGCCGGGCGGGCAGCTCCCGCCGAGCCGTGCCGAGCCGTGCCGAGCCGTGCCGAGCCCCCCGCCCGCCGCCCCCTCTCACCTCCGCAGCCGGGCGGGCGCCGGCCGCCGCGCCAACTCGCGGCTCGCCTGCGCTGCGGGGCAGGGGGCTCCAGCGTGGCCCCAGCCGCGGAGGCTGCGGGGGTCCTGGCGAGGCTAGGCTGGGCTGGGCTGGCCGTGCCGAGCCGAGCCGTGAGAGCCGCGGGCGGAGCTGCGCAGGGCTGAGCGCGCCGCGGTGCCGGAGCAGCCCGAGCCCCGCGCACGCCGCCGCCGCCGCCCCCTGCGCCGCGCCCGCCCGCCCGGCCACGGCTTTTAAAGAGACCGCGGGTCCGCGCCCGGGCCTCCGGCACGGTCCGCACGGCCCCGGCAGCGGGCACGGCCCCGGGCACGGGCAGCAGCGCTCCGCCGGGCTTCACCTCCCAGGCTCCCGCCGCCTCCGCCCATCAAAGAGGTCGGCGGTTTTCTGCTGCCGTCGGCCCGGCAGCGTCCCGTTCCCCGAGCGCTCCCTCAGCGGGCCGGTACAGCAAGGGGGGATTTATGCCCCTCTGGTCCCAGCAAGGCGAAGGAGGAAGATGCAGCTTATTTTTTCCTTCTTAAGTTTGCCACCAGGGACCTGCCATCAGAGCAGGAGGAAGTAACGTCTTCCTCAGACGATGCGTTTCCCAAAAAAACCTTTAAGTTCCCAAAGATTTTTTCCTTCTAGCTCAGAGTTCGACCCAAACCTACTGGGTATTTCCAGTCAGTTTATACACTGCCCATTTAATCTAAGCCAGCCACTAAGTTTCTTGTTACCTTGCACAAATCTCTCAAACTTTTTTATCCACCCGTTTGCTGACTTGTAAAAGTAGAGATAACAGCACTGACAGACACCATCGACTGTGTTTGGGTCAGTATTTCATTCAGAGTGGACAGCCTAGAAATTGTTATTTATCGTTGTATCAGCATTAGCACTTAGCACAGTAAACATATGTGGGGAACATGCATGTCAAGCTTTTTAATGGGTTATCATGCTGAAAGTCCACCTCAGAGAAGACTAGCAGGCAGGAACATCATGCACATGAAGTTCACACAAAACTAAAAGTGAGAAATCAAACCTTCTGGCCCCTCTCTCTAGACCCTAGACCCTATCATCTTGTAAAATTTGTGTATGCTGTTCATACTGCAACACTTAGAAATGCATTTGCCTTGGGGACAGACTGGAAAGTTATTTGTCTTTCCTTCCGCTTCTGATCATGTATCCAAAGGTTTTTGTCTTTTTCTACATTTTGCATAGCAGACAGCCTACCCACAGTACTCGATAAATAATAAATAATTATTATTTAACGCCGTATGTATTGATCACCTTGCTGACTATCGAAATGCAGATGTGTCTGAGGCGGATAATAGGTACACAGAAACACTAAATAATAGTTACAAGTAGTATTAGGAGCCCACTGGGAAGTTTCTCCGGAAAACGCAGTCCTTCACATGCCCTGACTAATTCAGATACATGCACAGAGAGGATAATGGAGACCTATTTCAACAACGTGACAATGGGCCATCTTCCTGACTCAAAATCAGCATACCAAGAGCAAGATTTTATCCCTTTAGATGTTTGTGCAAAGGCAGGTTATTGTTAAGCTTCCTGTTTTATATGGACAACATAGCAGCAGTAAGAACTATCTATCCCTCCTCAGGGCATGGGATTAGATCCTGGTCTCAATTACTGTGAAGAAAATCAGGTATTACTTAATTTACTGCAATAGTTAAATCCAGATTTAAAAAGTGCAACTGGCAATAAAATCTGTCTTCTGGTACCTTTCTTCCCTTGCTGATAGTTCTGGCAATCTAGCATTTTGTAGCTTGCAGTTTATCAAAGTAATGATTTGATGAGGCAGTCATCTGAAACTGCACCCTCTCTGGCCCTTCCTTCTCCAAGATCTTCTAAGACCACGCATGCACATACTTGCATCATATTTTGATCTGGCTGCCTATCAACAGAGTATCTTCTGTGTAAAATCAGTGACAAGAGAACAGTCTCCACTTCCAATTCCAAACTAAACCTCTTCGGTTTAATACACAGAAAACTGCATGTCTCCTGAGAGAAAAAATAAACTAGCACCTTTTAGCCAGCTTAATTACCAAGGGTAAAGTGAGCCCAACAAGATTTGGGGAAAATGAGCTGGTTTTCATCCACACACTATCCTTTCAACTGGAAAAAGAAAAACCTAGGACCCCCATATATGAAATGTCTACAAATCAGAAAGAGGGGTAGAAGACTTCATCTAACTGAGAAGCTTCTATTCAGAGTGCTATATATGAACACATATATATGAAGATAACAACTACTTTGAAAAAATCTTACTGTGCTTAACTCAGACGCATAGACCGCTACTTCTGAAAAATTGTTACCGTTAGGCACCAAAATAGCAGACATCATTTTATAAATAGGCAGAGAGTAGTGAGAAAATATTAGAAGAGCAATGAAGTTTCTTTAAGGTTGCAAGGCATATCTTTGCTGGGGTGTGGAGCAAAACAGAGACAAGAGGAAAGCAGTGCAGTACAAGAAGTTCTCTGTCGAGCAAGCAGTGCTCTAATTGCTCAATAGGGGAGTGGATTTTTCTGACTAATTTCTCTAATTCTTTCCTTCACATCTCTAGCTCTGGACATGCAGTTTGCAAATAAGATGTATGGAGAGCAAGGAAAAAAATGATTACCACAGTGAGGTTTGTATCAGCCCCCTCTAATACTGTTCCCCTCCCCAGCATTTGCCACTGGAATTCTGACTTTTTAAAACGTATGCTCTAGGTAAAGTGTTTTGTCCCCATCTATAAGATGATAAGTAGATACATCAGACTTTTTTGGTGTCTTCATTAAGAAAATAGCCACTCCCTTCCCAAGGGGCCTTAAAATTAGCAGTGGCAGATTTATAGACCTGGGCACTTGGCCACTCCCTCCCAACACCACCAGATAGAAGAGGCAAAGGCAAGAATACAGAGCCATAGAAACATTATTCATCTTCTTTTGCTTGTTCCCTTTAGAATAAATTTCCAAAACTTTTTACCAAGCCAATGTGCTTGTTATATCTAAAAGACAAAGTGCTGTCAATAAACTGGGGCAATTCAGTCAGTGCAATTTTCAATAAATTGCTACATAGGCCTGCTCATATTCAAGGTACCTAATCTGCTCTGAGATCTGGGCTTGTTAATTTAGGGCAGCAGCTGTAGTAGCTACAAGACATAGCTTTTGCTTACATCTTGCTAGAAGAATGAGCTGGCTCACAGAAGCTACCTGTTTCCCTGATGCAGTAGAAACTGCATGTACCATTATCATAAGTTCCTGGTGTCCCCCCCATCCCTTTCCTGTTATGCAGGGGTGATGAGAGAGGGGGATCAGAACCTGGAAAAGACTCTGGAGACAGAATAGGCAGGAGTTAGAGGCATTATCCATCATGCCAGGATGTCCAAATGCTGCAACACAAGATCTAGAAGATTCAATCAAAACTAATGCCTCAAGTATGGCAGAGAGATAGAAAGAGAGGCTGCACTGCAACAGTGTCCCATAGAGTATAATATCCTGGTCTTTTTCCTTAGGTTCTCTGAAGGGCATTCACCAAATCCTTGAAATTAAGCATTTGTATGGTACTGTTTAATGGAAATGAGGCTCAAGGGGAATTTGCCATTGAAACAGTGGTAGAGAAGTCTTTGCAACACGGTAAGAATGCAATTTATCTCTCTGGCTATTTGTAATATATATATGTATATATATATATATATATATATATATATATATATATTTGCCATGTTAGCATTTTCAGTGTCTTTTTTGCCCAGAAGTTAATACCCAAGGTGAATTCAGAAGCTGCAGTCCAAACTGTGATCAGATCTTCTTGGTTGTGCCAAATGAAGCTGATCTTATCTCACTGGTGACCTTATCCTCCTTGAAAGAGCAAAACTCATCACAATAATAAGAAATAACAGAGATGGGGGAAAAGTAATCATGGCAGCACCCGGTCAGAACTCCCTTTACCATCATTTCAGAGAATTAGTTCTAAGCTCTTCTCCTGCAAACATCATTTTTCACTCCAGCTGGAGGTTCAACCTCCAAAGTTATTCTGACCACTTGCAGGACGTACCCATTTATTCTTGATTTCATAGGCTTTTTCTTCCTCCTAGCATGTTCTGTTGCATTTATTTAATAGAAACTCTACACGGTGTATACAGGAAGCAATTTTCTGAGCACCACTTTGTTTAACTGAGCGTACAGGGAACAGATACTAAACAGACACACCTTTGAGTGTGTGGAAGTGTATGAATGAACATATCACCAAAAAAACTTCACGTGTGTACACAGGAGTGTCTATGAAAGGATTCCTTGTAAGAGTAGTGTGTGTGCAAATGCTGCAGGAGCACATTCAGAGCAAGGCATGTAGGGAAAAGAAGCATATTTCATTGCATCAACTAACATAATTGGGGGAAAAAATTATGCAAACTCTTCTCCAAGTCTCATACACTCTTTTCCACCATCTTTAAGAGCATCATTGTGAGAGGATGCATTGTACGTGTGTATTTACACTTAGGAATATGTAAGCATAACAATAACAGATGAGACAGATGTGTGTGCACGCTTGATTGTGCAAGGGAATTAAAAATAGAAGCTGTACATTCTTTCAGCCAGCAATATAAAATTTAATGGTTGTCATATTGGCTTTATGACCTCCACCACCAGATATTAGACACCACCTCATTCTAAGACAGAAAGACATCCATTGCCTTCTCCTGTTGTCAACAAGTTCACTGTGACCCTGACTCAGTGCTGGCACAAAAGGAAGAGAACTACTTCCTCAGGCAGCAGGTAGCATCCAGTGAAATGGCCATAACCAAAGCCACAGTTTGGAGTTAAAGCACAACCTTCCAACAAGTATTTCCACTGGTTTTGAACTCCATCCCTTCTTGTTTCTTGAGTCTTGTAACTCCACAGAATCACTCCAGTTTCCAAGATGTCATCAGTGGCCCACCCCCCCGCAGTAACACTTAGCAGATCTTTATTGTTTACTACCTCCTCCACTTGAACTCTGCCTCCTCTCCTTGTTTCTGACTCCTCAGATGGAGCCATGAAAATTAACCAGTGACATTACAGTGTGCTTCCCTGGCAACAAATATCATGTCCTACCTGCTTGTCTGTCAACAGCATTGGGTAAGAATAGGAATTGATGAGTACTAAAAGAGGAAGAGCATGGAAAGACCTGCAATCAGAAAAGCTGGATTTAAGTGAGGAAGAGTGAAAGATAAACCTAATCCAATGCATCCACAGAAGCTACTCCTTGAAGAATTGCACAACTCCTCAAGTAAGACTAATTTCCATTTTGCTCTTGACCCCTTCAGTGATCCTGAAATACAGAAAGCTTGATTGCTCAAGACCAGTGGTACCAGATAGGGATGTTTCCTGCTGTATCCACTAGATAACACTCCTAACACAAGAAACACAGACAATTTGGGGGTTTTTATCTGGTATTGCATTCAGTCTTCAGGATCAACTCCTAGCATTCTCACAGCGAACACTTACCTGCCGCTGGCCACTTATTCACACAAGACAGAAACCCTCCCCAGCCAACAAGAGCAGGTGGAATGAGGACATCAGCGCAGAATAACAGCATCAGTGCAAGACAGGCTGTCCCCTCTTTCTCTCAAAAAGCAGACTCCTCACACTGACTACAGCACCCATCTCATGACTGAGTTTGGATCTGCTCCACAGTCACTGAAGCATGGGTTCCCCAGCAGAATTTCTTTTATCCTGTGAGCTCTCCTGAAAGATGCTTGCAAGTATCTTGTTATAACTAATTAGTCAGTTGGGAAGCTCTCAGGATAAGGAACTGCTGCAGCCAGTTGCACTAAAACCTTATGCACCCTTTTGGATAAACACAATTTTCTCTGCTCATGTGCCAGACAAACACAGTGCTTTCAAACATTGTTCTATCCATGGGAGGATGTACTTCTCATTCATAATCAGATGACAGTAAACTTCTTTGTTTTGCATGAGTCTATAATGTGAATATTTAAAGTGAGATGAGGAACCCCAAATAGGACTCCAATAAAACTGGGGTGAAGGGGGAAAATTCTCTTCCTGCTGCTATAAAGTAGTGGGGGCTGGGAATTTTGTAGCTTCAGCAAAATTCTCCAGGGAGCCAAAAAGAGCAAAACATACCTTCTTTTCACTTAGCAAACACTATTTTTGACAAAAGCCTTTTAGCTTCTGTTTAATGATAGGCACGGCATATCTCCAGGGCAAGCCTAAAGCATTGCTTTTGACCTTTACAGCATTTTATGCCTCTTTTTCAAAGTTAGTCAGCATTAGGTATCCATTCTATTTAAGTACTTTCTGAAAATCGTACTGGGTACCTATCTAGGAAAATCGAACCCTAACCAAGTTTTGAAAACCCAACCCTAAGTGTCTTGGGCTCATCACGTCTTTTCTCAAAGGTGGTTAAGCCAATACTGACTCCCAACAACACAAGCAAGTCCATAATGAACTAGCAGCCTGGACTCTGCCCTACACTGCTTGCAGGGCTGTGCCCTCCTACATGTCTCCCCTCCATACCTAGTGGAAGGTTCTGACTGATGCTGTAAGTCTGGCAGCGGGCCTGCTTTGTCCAGTTACAGATTCTGCACCCATCACTGTGTATCAAGGCATATTCTTGCATCTCTTGGGCTCAGTCTAGGCTTTAAGACAGGCAAGCTGGAAAACTAGACAAATGCATATATTCGAAAAAGGGACAGTAAAAAAAATGGAGAGCAGTTCCCCCTCTATAGCCTGGCCCCTGTGTCCCAGAGCAAATACAAACCTTGCTTTAGGGCACTACATAAATTGGTATTATAAATTCAGATGGTGCATCAGGGAGTGCCTCATTCTGTATGATTGGAGTCATTCTCAGGAGCAGTTCAGGCACTCAGACTGCCACATGCGACTGCTGCCCCAAGGGCTGCCATTACAGACGCATTATTACAAAGCGCTGCAATAAAGCATGAACTAAAACAACTTCATTGAAATGAAGATTAATACGGAACATGTGTTCACCTCCGTACACTCAGAAGAAACAGTCCAGCAAACACAAGCACCACAGTGCTGGGGCTGATGGTCTAGGGTAGCAATGCGGCTGGCCAACCACCGCTATTGCTGAAGGCAAGCAATACATTTCCACCGCATCTTTTAAGTGTCCACAGATGGATTTAATGCAGCAGCTGTGAAGCAGAGAGTGAGGCAAGCAAAACATGTAGAGTGCTGAAACATGCAGAAGAGTGAGCTGTGTTTGAGGCAGAGAACAGAGAGGGATGGTTCAAACCTACAGAAACAATACCACTAGCTGCAGAATGATCCATGCTTTTAGTTATCACAGACTTCAATGGATATTGGTGTATATTCTCAGCATTTTGAAGTGTTGTATTCATATGAGAGTTACAGGTGAGAAAGATCAGCTAAGGTGATAGTTCTTCCAATACCCTCAAAATCAGAACAGAATTATTCCCCGTGATCTATTTTTTGGTGCCATTGTCACCTCATTTAAACTCTCCCATGCAATACAACACTCACTACTTCCCCCTTCTGATGCCCTTTCAGAGCCCCATAAATTTCACCATTGACATAAGCTGAGGGCCATTACATCTATACACTTCCCTGCTCAAATTAAACTCACGATACCCTGTTATGGTTTGATGGTCCAACTTTCATGCTTCCTTTTCCTGCTGTAGGTTTTTCATTCTTCCTTTCCTTGAAATCAGTCTAAGGCTCCTATCAAAACTGGCTGTGACTACTGATACAGGTCCTAGTGTATTCATTCCTTCATTCTATTAACCAAGTCAGCCCTGAACTTATAGGAGTAAGCATAAAGGCCTCTAGAATAGCCACAATCTATCACATCCAGAATAAGAGACTCAGTCAGTTCTGGAAGTGAGTAGTCCTAGATCCTTTTGAAGTCTCTGAGAAATAACCCTGTGTGAAGGCATTGGAAGGTGGCACAACATCAAGTCTTCTTACTAAGGGAGGGAAGAAAAGCACATGGGAGGGATATGGCATTTCATGAGAGAAAACAAAGTGTTGGTTGCTATATTGCACCTCCAAAGTGACAGATTAATGATTAATCTGCATGTTGGTGTTTGGCACTTTAAGGAAAAAGCAACAATCTTCCCTGAGGGCACACCTCACTAACCAGAGACTTTGACCCTTGGGAATCAGCAGCACTTATTTATCATTTAGCAGTGTTTAAGACCTCATAGATGATCTGCCTTTGGCATAACACCCAGATAGGTACATTGTAATGGATGACACAGGTAGTTAAAAAAAAAACCAAAACAAAACCCAAAGTTATGCATCTCTGCATATGGGCTGGAAATGAGTGGGGGGGAAAGGACTAATTAAAGTAGAGAACAGATGCCCCCATGATGCTGGCATCTCTATTGCTTTCTGTTTCTGGAATGAAAAAACCTAATTTTTCATAAAAATAAATTAACTGACATCAAGTATTTAAATTTTAGGAGAAAAAAAAGGATTGAAGAGGAGATGTAAATACACAGAAAACAAGCAAAATCTCCCCTTAACAGGTTTGTCTTTCCTCCCCAAACTGACTGGCTCTGCACCAATGCAACTCAGAGAGAATGAGATCTGCTGCATTCAAACAATTCCTAACAGAGCTGAAATTCTGCACTGAACATGGGTGAGCAAAGGTTGGGCAGCTGCCTTTAGACAAGGCTGCCATGTCACTGCCCATTCAAAGGGCAATACTGTAAAGAAACAGGTATGAATTATATTATTTCACAGCAAGGTGCCATCCATTCCTCCTTGCACTGCAATTTTATATCCCAAAAATAGAGTAGCCTTCACAGCCATCCCACAGCGCACCTCTCACATCACATACAGCTCAATAACAATCCATTGTCATCAATATTCCCCTGACTGAAGATGACTTAATAAAACATTCTTAGAAGCCAGTCAACAAGGCTTATAATTAAATGGAAGCCATTGTTAAGCTCCATCGAATTATTGTTTTCTCTCAGTTCTCTACAATTCTACTAGACCAGACATAAGGCTACATCCCAGGATGGATCTATGCTATGTCTAGCTCTCAACAGAGAACTCTGTAGATCTTTGAAGGGACAGGACTTCTTCTAGGATTTTAAAACACAACTTCACAGACATACAGATCTCCTAGATTTAGACCACATATACATACAAACAATGATATGTTGATTTGTAAATGCCTGCATAGACCTGATTTCATCATGCAGAAAGGTATGTGAATCCTTATGCAGGCTTCCTATAAAATGAGCATTACATTTCTCTAACAAGATTCCTACCAGGCAAAATGTTGTTTGGATGCCTATACTCAGCATTAGAGGCACTGAAGCTTTCTAATCTTCAGATCTAGGATCAGGATTTGAACTGAAATAAAACAATGGGTGTACCTGGTTAAATGATGAGGCAGTGCCTCTCAGCATTGGTCTCTTGTACCGAGAAGTCAGAATCCTCCTATAGTAACTAATCACTCAACTGAAGAAAGAAATAGTTAGCAGACCCTACATTTCATATTACCATCCTAATAAAAGATAAGATTTTCAACAGGTTCTAATTAACAAAGTTTTACTTAGCCCATCACTGTCTCAGCAAGAGGCACCAGGGGTTATGTCAACCGGACTACTATAACCCAGACACAAGCAAGTGTCACAGATGAACTGCAGTGTCTTGAACACACTGTGCTTCGCTCCATGCAAGGAGTCACAGTGGTCATACGCAGCATGCTTATGGTCACCCCATGCACAGGCAAATTCATAACAACAGAAGACTCCATCCCACCCCATCTAGCTACAAACCAAAGCTGACTGTTAAGACACTGGCCTGCAGACAGAAGACATTGATTATCTTGTCCTTTTTTGCCAGCCACAATCTGAGAACTAAAGCTCAGTCTGCTAGTGACATTGCCAATCATCACTGCAGAAGTGGTCACGTCATCTCTGAGTTCATCACAATATCTGCAAGAACGATGCAGAAAGTGCTGCATCAGAAGTAAATTATTCTATGTTTTGTCTGAGACAGAGCTTTACTGGGCATATCACTGTAACTTCAGAAATCTTGTTAAACAAGAGTTACAATTCCCCGTGTAAATGCTTGTTGCAGAATATGAGGTGCCTTTTTTCGGTTTTCCTTTGTTTAAGTTCCTTCCAAAGTGATGCAAGCTGACCTGTGAAAAGTCATTTTATAAAGAAACAACGAAGTTATACTATCCTATCAACTTAAGTTCACAGTTAAACACACCAGTATCGCTTCTCCGGGCAGAAAACATATTAGATAAGGGATAGCATTATCAACAGCAAAATGGAAAGAAGCTACATCAGATACCAGCACTGACAGAGAATTGGGGTCATCTCCTGGCTCTTGCCTTCTACCTCTGGAAGAAACCATGGTTTGCTGTCAAGCTGAAAGGATTGAGAGCTGTAACTTGACAGCCTAGACACCTGCAACCATGTCTGTGAGTCTCCTTCTCCATACCTCATTTTTTCCAATTGTAAAATGAAATGCACCTCTCCAACCCCTTCCCATATATTTTACAAAAGTTAGCTATTTAATACTAAAGATAATTTCTATAAACAAAAATAATAGAATACTATACCTGAAAAATCTTTTGAGGATGCATATGAGTTACTGTCCTGACTGTCATTTTTTTTAGCTTTCTTTTTCAAAGCTTTAAAGCCAGAAGTCTGGCTACATCCCATCTCTAAAGACCTTCCATATTAACAAAAGTTTCCCTACTGTAAAACATTCAAAATTACTCCTTCCCTCTCCCTCTGTGTCAGGGGAAAAAAAAAAAGAATCTTGTAAGGGGTTATGATGCATCTTTAATGATGGAGCTGAGAGAAGTGCCTGCCATACAAAGAAGCTAATCAGTCAATCAAGAGCCAGCTCACCAGACAGAAGCCGTCAGTGCCTAACTGCTCTGTCTCCACCTGTCCAGCAAAACAACAAAACAGCATGGGACATGCCTGACAATTGAGTGCAAAATAGCACATATATTTATCTATTTCTAAGCATCAAAGGGGCAAGTTTTTGCTTCAAATTAACATTTTCAGGAATAACAAACACATGTACTGATGTGCATTTGAAATAAGGCTAGTGACTCTCTTTCTTTTTAAAAACAACAGCAATCCTCAAGAAACAGAAGGGCAGGAGGTGAGAATTGCTATAATTAGGCTAGCTGGAAAATCCTTTGCCATAGGCTTGCCAGTCTAGATCAGTTAAGTGAAGAATTGTAGTTTAGAGAAGGAAGTACATCTCTTAAAGCCAAAACCAGGAAAAGCTATAGAAGTTTTATGGTTTTGTATTAGTGAGAGTGTAAAGGTCATAGTCGTTATTTCCCATGTTCAATACTGGCTGAGACAAAATACATTATCCTTGTCTGCCTCAGTTTCCTCAACTAGACAAGGATAATGAAACCTACCTACATTATAAAGGCATGATTGATTTTGCAGCTGGCTTCATTAATATTCACAAAGTGCATGGAGACCCTTGCATGAAAAGTGTTGCCCAAGTACTGACTGTTAAACCTGACATTTTGCTGAGTGCTCTTGTGAAAAAAACTTCGAATGTTTTTTCCAATTCGCTTCAAATAATTCTCTTCAAGCGCTTGGCATACGAAGACTTTATAAAAGCATCGGGTGGTAGTAACCCGCACGTAATCCCGCGGCGGCGGGAGGCCGCTGGCGGCGCGGTGCCGCTCTCCGCGGTGCTGAAACCCGCCGGGCGCTGCCCGCGCCGCGGCCGCACCGCGACAGGCGGGCTCTCACCTGCGCCCTCCCCACGAACGGAACCTGCTCCGAGTGACACACGGGCTGGGCTGCATGGTTGCACTGCCAGTCACTGCAGCGTGTCCTTGGATTATGTCAACACGCAAACCTGAGCAATGAGTCTAGATCCTGTTGCTGTCACTCCCTGGCCTGATCGCTCCCTGATGAGAGGTGGCTCAGGTCAACATTGATCTGTGATCTCGCCAGACTTCACCATATGGACATCTTTTCTTATGCTTAAGTCACAGGCACAGTTCTGTGCCCGCACAGGCCTAAATCTTTCTGTGTACAAACGTCATCTGTGGAGCACTGAACTCAGCTTTCTGCACCCTGAAGCATGGCCTTACTTAAAGCAGTCCATCACTCATCTATTCCTATGGCGGGGAAAGGCAAGAGGAATAGCTGCACACTATGGATTGCAAAATAAATAAATAAATAAATAAAATATTACTTGGAGGGGAGAATAGAGAGGGATCTCACTGTCCCCAGCTTACTTGCCTTTATATTTTTATTCTGGGTCACCAGCTATCTAGACATTTCTATGCTAACAGGGGCCTGGGCCAGCAGCAGGCCTCAGAGCACTGTGCAGTTGCTCTTCAGGAAATTGCCTGAAAAACGGGGAGAAAACACACGTGTTGTGACTTCACCTCAGCCAACAGCCAAGTCCCATGCAACTGCTTGCTCATTTTCCCACCATGGGATCAGGCAGAGAATCGGAAGGGTAAGAAAACCCATGGATTGAGATAAAGACAGTTTAATAGGAAAAGCAAAAGCCACACACACAAGCAAAGCAAAACAAAGAATTAATTCACTGCTTCCCATGGGCAGGCAGGTGTTCAGCCATCTCCAGAAGAGCAGGGCCCCATCATATGTAATGATTACTTGGGAAGACAAACACCATCACACCAAACGTCTTGCCCCTTCCTCCTTCCTCCAACGTTATATGCTGAGCATGATGTCACATAGTATGGACCATCCCTTTGGCCAGTTTGAGTCACCTGTCCCAGCTGTGTCTCCTCCCAAACTCCCATGCAACCCCAACTTCCGTGTCAGTACAGCATGGCAGTACGGAAAGCAGAAAAGGCCTTGGTTCTGTTTAAGTCCTGCTCAGCAATAACAAAAACATCTCCATATTATCAACCAGCAAAAATCTGAAACATAGACCCTAGCCAAAACATAGATACTAGCCACTGTGAAGAAAATTAACTCTACCTCAGCCAACACCAGCACAACATCTCTTCTCTTTCATCAAAAGGAACACTTGAGTGAAAGGAAGCACAGGCTTCCCATGTGCACTCCACGGGTAGAGCTCATATAACAGGAAACCCTACCTGATCAGAGAATCCTACTGTCAGCCAGAAGGAAGAGGGAACAGACCAGCTGCCTAACATACAATACACTACACAAGAACAAACTTGATATTTTGTTCATGAAATATACAGTGATTGGCCCCTCATTCTGCACTCATCATGAGCAAGGACAGCAGTGAGGGGAAATGCCCTGTTTTCTACCAAGTTATTTGAAGCTCATTAAATTACCAATTGTTTCCTAACCTGGATATTTACGCCCTTTCCTTGTGAAAAAGGACAGCAACTCAAATTGTAATCCCCAATGCAAGGAACAAACCAAACCATCCCAATCTTGTACTTCTCGCAGGGACCACTCCTAGGCATGAAAAAGCAGATGAGAAAATACTTCCCAGCCTCACAGAGGTGATATTAGACTAAATTTGTTCATGTTTGTAAGGCAAGAATGCAAGTAATAGAAAAAGCTTATCAAGAAAATTAAATACAGGGTCCTCAGTGCCTACCTCTAATCTTAGGAACTCTCAGGATGGGGAAGAGAGATAAATAAAATCATACTTGCTCTGAGGGCTAACTCAGTATCATGGCTAAAATCCAAATTGAGTAATTACATTCCGTCTCCTGAGTGTGCCCTTGAAGGTTCTGCTAAGCATGTGACTTCACTTCCTGTTGCCAAGTTTTGTTACGTGTGCCTAAGTATCAGCTGTACCCACCCATATGATCTGACACACTGCAGGAAGAGGAAGGTTTTGTTTATCTCCCACTCTGTAATCTTTTAATGAAAGGTCTTCTTGCATTTTCATACCTCCTGTGAGTTCCAAACGCATTTTGCTAGGGCTGCTTCACTATTAGCAGCAATCCCATATTTGCTCCACAGCACATTTTATAAATAACCTTTTTCCAGTGACAGCAATACCAAGAGTGTGCCAAACCTCTAATATCCACAGCACACCTCTTTATACTCCTTATTTAACAGATGCTGAAAAGGCTGAGAACATGCTGGCTGTTTGTTTTCAGCATGGTGTTTAAAGTTTTGCATTACAGTCATTCCCTGTACTACAGCAAGGGCCTTTAGAAACCCAGAAAAAAATCTCCTTGTGATACTAACAGAGCCATGAATTGTCTCTCACAGACACTTTTATACATCTCTTTATTGTATATTTACTTAGGCTTCATTCTTTACAGCACATTTCCTGCTAACAGGAAACATGTTTTATACCCCTACAACATTACTCCAGAGAAGCTAGGGAGAAGATGCAGCAAAGGCAGTATCTGCTTCTCACAGGCTGTTTGATTTTCCTGGAATGCTTCCTAACATTAGAAATGCTGGGAATGAGATTTTTAAAATGTTGTTGGGACAGAAGCGAAAAAAATCCCAAAACACAAACTTGCTTCCCCCAACTAGATCTCACATCCTAAGGATACACAGACACCTTATTCAAACTGGAATAGTTAGCCACTTGAATATTCAAAAATCTAAGCCCCCCAAGTCTCTATTCCCTTTTTCACTTGGCATCTTGGACTCTGCTAGCCAAGACACAATATCATCTTATAAAATCCTGAGATTCACAAGCAGAGGGCTTCCAAAAGACCCCAAAATGCACACATTCAATCAGACTACCTGTATTTCCTGGAAGCTTCAAAACAACAGAATTCATTCTGAAGTTAAATAAATTACCAAGACTTTTTTTTTAAATCTAATATTAAGCAGCAAGTGGAAAAGGTAGTTTTTCAGTACCTGAAAAAATAATAAAAATAATGAAGTCTAGTTATTATAAATGTTTTCCATCCACACAGTCAGTAACCTCCATTAACAGAAGAGAGGTCTATCTTGTAACATGACATTCCAAAGTGCTCAAAACCTGCAGCTCCATTTAGCTTTAATAAAAGCTGTGGAGAACAAAACAAAAATTAGACCAGAGCTGTCTGATAGTATTTTGCTATACTGGGAGCAAGTAATTGCCTTCATACATACCTGAAAAGAGGTCAACTGCCATATGTAACTTGGCATCCCAAATGACTTCAAGGCTGAGTTCATGCTCTAGCTACACAGAAGGATGCTCATCTGCTCTTGAAGGAGCAAGATGAGAAAGGCTCTTGAAATCCACCCTTCTGAACACTGACAGAGCAACAGCTGGAAAAAACTAAGCAACAAGTTTGCAGGAACAGCTACAAAGGAAGAAGTGGCAGTTAGGTCACCATACATGTTCATGTGATCCAGACCCACCACTGTCACCTGTACAAATGAAAGCCATCTCCTTAGGGAATGCTGGAAATGTCCCATACAATTGAAGTCCTTTAGCAGTGAGAGTAGAAATGCTCAACTGTTCTAGGACAATAAATCACAATGACAACACAGACTGACATAGAACATTCTCTCTCCAAGAGAACATTTTTATGCTTTGCACCTTTTCCTCCTATTTGCAATACAACACATGTTCCGTAATCTCAGTAAATGACCATTTTCCATGCTTGACTCAGACCAGCTACAGAAATTAAAAGGTAGGAGCCCCATAAAAAAAGTGACATAAGCGAATGAGCCATCTGATAACTGCGTACTAAAAGACAGCAAGGAACCTCATGCTCCTCCTCACCCTCCAGTTTGTCACTATACTGAAGGCTAGGATACTGAGGTCATAGCACTGCACACTCAGAGGATTGATGTAAAATCCTGCAAGACATCATATACTCTGTTCATACAGGATAGCTCTCTAACTAGCTAAAATGGGCTTCATCCTTGCTTTGTTTCCCTATGCTGCCTCATCTCCTTGTTGGACTTTGCTTTGCCTCAGTGAACTCCCATTGTTCACAGCAGAACATGAAGGTTGATGAATTTATCCTCACATTACTCTCTGGAAGGCAGAGAAGTGTCAACTTCTCATCTGCAAAAGGGTGATAATTAAATGCTGAGAGAATAAATGACTTGCACAAGGTCACTTGGGAAGTATGTGGCAGAGCTGAAAATTAAATGCAGATCTCCAGAGCTGCAGGTCAAGGCCTAGAACACAAGATCTTTCTGCCCTGCTGGCACAGTGGAGATCAGATTCCCAGCATCTCATAAGGCCCTCCATAAGAATGTGTGTCTGTGTTACATTGTGTGTAGTTTACCGGTAGGAAGAATTGGATAAATTTCAAAGAATCAGGTAAATATCAAAGATCAAGCAAAGAGGAAAGCAACAGAGAATTTATCTGAAAAGCCAAGAAAGGCCTTTTCAACATATTGTATAAGGCAAATATGCCCCTGTAGCCTTCTTCTATTGGACATACTACTAGTCCAGGGGAAAATCTGACATCAACACCATGTCTAATGTGCAGAAATCACAAAATGCAGCCATAGAGTTATCTTTGCAATTTAACATAAGGCTTGTTAACAGATTATAATCTGTTAACTACTATTTTATAATCTGTTAACTACTATTTTAGTAGTGCTACAGATAGTGTCAGGGTTACAATTTAATAACTATGTATCTGCACCTTCACTTCTTGCTTGCTATGCAAACTTCTGCTAATCACACTCAACTTTCCTTCTCTTCTTTCATTCGCAGATTCTTTCTGCTGATATATATGATTATATTTATCCACATATGTGTAAGATGTTCCCTTCATATTTCTCCCTAAAAAGCTTTCAACCCTCCAGCTTTCAAAAGGAAATGAGGCACTAGAATAGGTTGCCCAGAGAGGTTGTGGATGCCCCATCCCTGGAAGTGTTCAAGACCAGGTTGGATAGGTCTTTGAGAAACCTGGTCTATTGGAAGGCATCCCAGCTCATGGCAGGGGGTTGGAACTAGATGATCTTCTAACCCAAACCATTTTATGATCTTAACTAGTATGTGGGTCCCCCTTCTTGTGCATTTGGAAGCTAAGAGTGACATGACATTGTCTCCACAAGGTAAACATAGGGGCACTGTAAACCATAAAGCCTCCTTAGGAAACCAACAAGGTTTCAGGAAAATGGCTGGGAAGCAGCACAAAGCTGAGCTGCTGTGGAAGGGACACTGGGTGGGTGGTGGGGCATTTACTTTTGAAGGAACCAAGAGGGGAGCAGGTAAAAAACATGGTGGAGAACTGGGAGAGGAAGAAACTCATCCAGGTGGAGATCAGAACCAACTGGATCTCAGGCCCACCTTCAATTTCAGGACAACCATGTTCAGAACAACATAATGGTATTCTGTAATTTTTCAATTGTTGGTGCTCCTTTTTAAGGGGTATCAATACCATGATGGATTTTAGTGACTCTGCCTATCACTAATCCCAGGTGTCTGCCTCATCTCAGCAGTGATTCTTCCTCATGTCTGATGCATGTAGCTACACTGCTTTGCTATGCCTGAACTCTGCAGTGAAGTCCCAGAGTGGCCCTTGTTCTTAATATGTGCACAGAAGAAAGCAGATGGGTAAAGCTTAACTCTGACAATAATAATAATAGTTGGGGTAATAATAATAAATTAGATGCTGTCATCACAGTTCTGGCAAATTGCTACCGATTTCACAAAATTTGTGTTTGTATTCAAAAAACTCAATTACAAAATTGTGACATTAATTCCCTGCTACACCTGGACAGCTCATCTCTTCATATTGCATTCCAGTTCCCGCATAACTCCATGGTGTTTAATCAAATAAAATATTTGGAAAAATTCTAACTATAATATTTTTGTTCCAGACACTTCACCATCAAAATAAGCTCATATTTGTTTTGCATTTTTTTAAGCAATATAAGCATTCATGGTCAGAAGTAGTATTTGGAGTAAAGAAAAAGATCAAATGGCTATGAATTGCAGCCCAAAGGGGATTAACAAATGTACTTCAATTTTTCTAGTAAATTAAAGTACTGAGGAAAAACTTCACCCTGAAACAATACTCTGAGATAACAGAAAAAACCCAAATTTTATGTTCCTCGACTTTTTTTAAACTGTTGTTTAATACTCTTAACCTGGTCACTAGAGGGTGTCATGAAATTACAGCTTTGGAATTACAACCAAGTTAGGATCATCCAGAGGCTTAATTCATTGTAAAGAGCATCCCCAGATGAGACATCCAACTGTTTTGTAGAAAACCCCAACTTCACCCTCTATTCTTGTGGGAATATTGCAGACTATCCATAGTCAAAACTCTTTACTGCCACTAAAGAGTAAATGCTGCTGCCTTGTCTTGGTCTTGGATCCACACAGAGATTTTGGTTAAAAAAAAAACATAAACAAATCAATATCCCTAAAGCTTTTCTTGCCTCGACTCCAACTGATTACATCTGTTTACGCTGCCTATACACAGATAACTTTATGGATCTTACACACCAGAACTGCCAATGGTCCAAAAGTGACCCATGGATTTGGTTGCTAGAACCAAAACTGCATAGCCCCTTCACAGCAACATCTCTGCGAAAGAAAAAGGGAAAGAAGACTCACCAGTCTGGTATCATTAGGAAATTCACCCCCTCCATAACAAATATTTTTTTGGCCTTCTTCCATCTCCTCCAAATCCACTGCTCTTAGCCCTAAGAGGCGAATTTCAGTAGAGCTTCATGTAACTGCTATCCAAAACAAATAGAAAAAGCTAAACTCAGTAAAACTTGATCAGCAGCTAGGTCAAAAGTAATAACCTCCATGGAAGAAGAAAACTAAAATTACTTTCAGTATTAATAAGGCAACTATGGGAGTTAGGACCATTGACAAGGGCTCCAGTGCAGCAGATCTCCGTACGTGAGCCACAGATAACAGCTCTGGTTGCCCCATTGCCAATGCTACCCCAGTGGATCTTAACAGCCATGGATGACAATAATAATAAAACAGGGCATCCCTCCCTTCAGGCTGCCACCTTAACTGTCCTCTGAGCAACACCGTAACAGGACAGCATAACCACTATCAGGAGGGCTGAATGCAGACATAAGCTGCCCAAGAGACCACAAGGTACAATGCAAGGCAGTGTCCTACTCAGTTCAGAAACAAGTATTCCCAAGTGCGTGAAACTGACCCAGAAGGCCCTCCCACAGCAGATGCAGTCTGCATGGTTGCACTGATTTTGCACCCATGAACATACTCAAAATGCGATAAAAGGAGATGTTGCAGATGGGGAGATGAAGTCTCCATATTTTCATGGAACATTAGTTTGAGGGGTCCCACAGGGTAGCATGCATCATTTTCAACCTGCCAACCCCAAACATGCAAGGCATTGGATGACAAAGACACAAAATGAGGCACATAAGAATGACCGACTTTCAAACCCTGGGGGTTTCTCTTTGGTGTAAACATCTCTTCCCATTGCTGCAGCTTCATCATCTTTGCTTTTGAGGGAAGCAGATTTTGATGACTCCAGTGGAAGAACACCAAACTTTGGATGGGAGTCAGAGCTTTGAAATCAAGTCAGCAATGTCCCTGCAGAACGAGGTGCAACTTAGGAGCACAAGCAGAGTCCCAGATCCCTTTTCTTTTGTAATTTTGCCTTCAGAATACTCACTCTTCCCAGAGAGGAGGGAAGAGACACAATGACAGCTTCACCACAGCTTTGCCGGGATTGGCAGCTTCACACTATATGAATACCACGTTTCTCTCTCCCTGATCACTCTGTAGTTAAAAACATTATCCCTGCTGTCCCCTTCACACTCTTTCCCTTTCAGATACACTTCACCATCTCAGCCTTTTCACCACCTTTTGCCACCTTCTGTCCTCCATGCAAGCCCCTTCCCAGTCCTTCTCAGCTGCTCCCACCTACACATCCCTTTCTCTCCCACTCCTCAGCTTTAGCCCCTCTCTAATCCTTTAGCCCTTTCTCTGCTCTCCTCACATCTACAGCTGTAATCCCATTCTCTTCTCTACTCCTCCCATCAGCTTGTACTTCATTCCCAAACCTTCTTGCTCCCTCAGTCCCTGTTCCCTGCCCCACACCTCATTTTCCTTCCTCAGTTCCCACAAGGTTATTTCTCAGGTTCTCACCACTTCACTTGGGGATCATCCCTTCCCCTAGGCCCAGACTGCCACCTTTTGTTTACACACACAGACAGGTCTTCCCTGCCCAGCTTTGCTTCTACATCTGCCATGTTTAGAGAGTCACCCTGACCTACTTAGATTCCCTGACCTAGTTATAGCAGAAATACCAATTCTAAACACTTGAGAATAAAGGGCAGTAGGAGGAGGGAAATAATATCATTATTGTTCGAAATAAAAACAAATCCACCAGCACAGGGGTGCTGAGTTATTCCAGCTCTGACCATTCCCCCAGGGAAGAAAGAGCGGCAGTTCACCTGATATTTCAATGCCAGTACGGCCATACACAATTCCAACTTAAAAATCATTTGGAAAGAAGGTCTGTAGTCTCTTGCTAGCATCCCATTTTCTTTTTTTCGTAATCCAGCCTCACTCTGCCTGGCCTTACTCACCCAGAGCTTGTCTTCAGGTCCACACAGGTATTTCATAGCAAATCTGGTTTTGCCCACTACTCTCACCAGTCCTCCTTGACTGTGGATCCAGGCTACAGAAGCAGCACCTTGTTCAAGAACAGCATTTCTGCAGCTGAGATTCATTTAGAAATCAAGCAATGCTCTTTATATGTTTGTTTGACCTCTTCAGCCCTTTTATTCTACTTTGGCTACTGTCACAGCTGTCTTCTCTTCTCCCTGCACCTCCAACCTGTGCTATTCACTAATCTTCCTCTTCTACCTGGCTTGGTGTTGCAGTGCTGCCACCTCTTTTCTTTACCAGCTCTGGAAATGGTGTCAGCAGTGCCAATACTGACACATAAACCTGACCTGAAATAGCAGATGTTCTTCAGAACCAGTCAGGAGTCTCTGGGTTAGCAATGCCCATTCACTTGTGTGCTGTGTACTATGCTCATGGCTTAGCAGCCAGGATTCACTGCTCAGTGACAGCTGGGTCTGTGATTCACTTCCAGCTAGGCTTTTATTTGAGTCACTGTTAATAGATTTCCCTGTAGTGTTTGTATTTTAGGAATCATATAGGCCCTTTAGTTGCCTGGATGAGTTCATTAAATCAAATTATGTCTCCTTATAGCTGACACTTGTGGTGTTTACCCTCCATGTATAGGGCCAGTGCCCTAATTGACACTGAAAACAGCCTGCTCTGCATCCTGAGCTCACAAGGTACTCCCACCACCACTACTTCAAATCCTGCCAAATATTCCCTTTCCATTGCCAAAGTCCCATCAGAAAAATGTATCTGAGTGCACTGTAGCCCTCCCACAATTCCACCAGATGTATTTATACAGACATGAGAGTGTACTCATTCTGCATCTATTTACTGTGATTTTGCACCTGTTTGCCAGCTTCAGCATAAAACACGCTTTTTGGCTATTGATTTCCTGGGTCACAGACTAATCTGCTGAGCAAATGGCTTTGGAAATTTACTGTGGAGCCCCTAAATCCCTACATTGTCATCAGCCACTGCCTGCTATATTTGCACTTGTGGATACATTAAACTGCAGTTTTGGCTCCTGCATTTCCTTTGTAACTGTTTTCTCAGATATGTCCCACTACCTGTTGGTTTTCCACTCCTCACTGTACTGTATCTACATTTGGGTATGGTCCTACAAAGGCACTGCAAATCCACAGTCACTTCAACCACTAACAGCATTACTTGCCTCTCTGCTGTGTCTCCCCTGCTCTGCTCTCCCAGCCTAAATCAGCACCAGCCAGGCCAGCTACAGGCGTCCACACTGCTCTGATAATGCCTCTGTCCTCTGACCTGCACGTTTAGTCAGAACAAGATTGAATTCTTCCAGCACTCAAGACTGACAAGTAGGGTCTGTGATTTCAACAAGTCCTGAATTCTGAATACACTGAGAAAATGCCTCATACTTATAGCCATCGGCAGGAACATCCTGTGTTAGCGTCACCCCCTACCTTCATTTATGGACTAAAAAAAAGTGGTAAAAGGACTGGAAATGGACAAAGTTGTGCCTGCACTAGCTATGTGCAGAGGATCCCCGCCAGCTTCTCAAGACAATATAAACCCAATGAATTAAGACAATTCCAGACATGCTGATTACATTTGCCTTTGCAATTTGTGATGGGATTTTCAGATGTCTCTAGGCATTCTCTACCTGGCATGTGTCAGCTGCACTTCACTGCTGCTTTTATGTTATTAATATTGACAGCCACTCAGTTTAAACGCAGGTTAGGATTGAAATCCTGTCCGTTTGCTTATCTCTGCCTTTTGATCTTGTTTGTTTCCATTCATTATGGGGAAATCTTCCTTTTCATAAAGCCCCTTTGAATACCTCAGCAAACATGCAAACACAATGCTAAATGGATTAACTGGGAGATACTGGGGTCTGAAGCCTGCCTGAATAGATGCTCCTGGATCAATCAGCTCTGCATAGGGACACTAATGGTCTGAGTTCCCCTAATGGTCTTAGATCCTCCAGATCTTTCATGGGGTTCAGCACAGGTCCAGTGGCATGCTGGATATAACTCTGTACTCTCAGGAAAGGCAGAGGGAAAGAAGAATATCTGGTCTGTAAGAGGGAGCTAGTTACTCAGTAATATTATGAAGCACTGCAGGATTTTAACACGTGGCAATGGCAAGGGAGTGAGTGTGTCACGACTGCAGATTATTATGCCAGATTTTATCATCTCACTTTTACCTTGTCCTCTTTCCCATTTTCTGGTTAATAGCCACATGCTGGGATCTGTGATATTGTTCTTTTGAAAGGTGTTTGGGGCCAGGACTATTTATATGCATACAGAGATTTTAGCACAGTGGCATTCAGTTCCCAGAATGAGACCTCTGAGATTTTACTGCACTATCAATTAATAGTAAGAATGCTCTTCCATCTTTAGATCCTTACAGCATGTTATCCATACACAAATTTAGCATCTAAACATCCTCTGTTGGCTGTTGTTATTGTCATATTGTCCATCTATATTACGCCATTTACTTTAATATCTAGTTCATTGTAGAGCCGAGATACTAAGGCGTCCCTAGACCACAGCACCTTGCACAGACAGAAAATTCTGTGTCTGTACTAGCCCTGAGCACAGGGTCATATTCCCAGCTGGCTGGATGGGCTCGTGAGCTGGGCTGCAGTGCCCTGTTGCTGAACTAGAGCCACACTCTCCAGAGCCCTTCTTTGCCCCAGACCAAGTAGGACAGGCCAGCAGTGCTTCTGGTGGTGCTGTGCTCTGCACCCCAGACCACAGAGATCTGCCCTTAAAGACTCCCACGCAGGCTGGCAGCAAACAGTAGGGGCAGGGGAGGCATTTGGGATTCCAGGCCCAAAGATGGGCAGTAGGATGATCTCTGCTTCTCTGTAGACCAACAGCAGTATGGGAGAGACCATCTAAATTTTCTTCATGGTGAGGAAAACCCTCTAGAATTAGCAGCAAGGTCTATTCAACCCTTGATCTTTGCTAATAAGGACAAGGAGATTACCACAGAGCATTACACTTTATGAGGGCTTTGACACACTGGGAACAGGAAGAGACACCACTCGACCAGCTGACTCCTGAAGCAGTCATTCATTCTGACAATAACAGCTGGGCCAAGGCTTGCCCAAGGTGGGTGACAGACTAGAAATTGGGCTTTTTGGGGAAAGGAAAGAGAACGGTGTCACTGGTTTCTTCAGCACCATGATGGTAAGTCAGAAACCCAAATACCTACCAAGGCTGGTGGCATATTCCATGCTCCAAGCACCCACATATGATACTATCAGCCCTAGCAGAAAACAATTTTTCCTCAAATTACACAAAAGAAGGTGGTTAAAGATAGAGAATAAAACAGCCCACACTACAAGGAAGTATACTTGCACTTATACTACTTAACAGTTATACAAAGGGTCAAAGACTAAGTACAAGGACAGCACAGATATTTCTATTTAAATAAACCTTCTCTCTAAACAAAAGATTTTATCTCAAACAAAGCTATAATAATGTTGATACTCTGATATTTTATTATATTACTTATTAGGCTGAACACTAATTATGCACCTACCTGTCCAGTATGCAAGTCTCTTTTACTGTTTAAAGCTACCAAACAAGATTCTGTAAGCCATAATGTGGTATAGGCCACCCCAAACTGTTGGGAGAGACAGTCCCTGCATATTGTTTTCTAAAGCTCGGGTGAAGCAGGCAAAGTGTAAATTTAGTGCTTACAGGAACATAGCTCATGAATGCTATTTGCAGGCTCACCCAGAAACACTGAACTTGCTTGCTTTCTTCCAGCAGCTGAATATGCACATCTGTCTCTGAAAGATTGGTACATATAAAAAATTAGAAACTGCATTGAAAGAAAACTGTTGATGCATCACTTGATGCTACAGATTAACTACTGTGAACCATCTGTACACACCTGCCTGGACTAGGACACCGAATGTAAGGAAAGCAGTTCCAGGTAATACAGAAATCACATAATAAACCAGAAACATGTGGCATAGTCACATCAAAGCCAACTGAAATGCCCCAAAAGCTTTCTTGCTACAACAGCTATTTGAAAGCCCAACAAAGCCCATACAACTGGAAACAAGGCATTCACAATTCAATATGTTTAATGGGGGCCTGATAATGAGCACAAACTGCCTAGGAGCATGGAAACAGGGTAACTAAACTGGAGGGTTTGAATCTTTGTGGAAGAGTAGGCTTAACAAAACTGTTACAAGAAGAGGGGACTATTCTAACAGAAAAGACCTGTGAGCATAGGAAAACAGGTGATGGTCTGTGAGGTCTAGTAGGAGCTGTAGAACAAAGAAAATCCAGCCATGGTTACTCATCAGATCATAGTATTTCCTAGCTTTGACATACTGTATAGTTGTGGAGGAAGAACACAAAGAGCAGTTGCCTGTATTTTGCACAAGTAGTAATTGATGACGTGTGTGGTCAGAATAGGCGATGTGACCTTGCATTTCAAAAGCAACCAGGATAGACACAAACCACCTTGGATTTAACCCCGAGTAGTCCCTTCAATGGCTTCATAAGCCATTTTGATAATTCTTGGAGTTCCCCTTCTCCTATGTGTTAATGTCTTGATGATGAAAAGCGACAAGCTGCCTGACGAACGAAAGCAGAAGAGCAGATCCCATGAGAGCAGAAGGAAGATGCCTGTTAACTGCCATGTTAACTTTCCCATGTTTGGCGGTAAAAACCCATCCCCAAAGTGGTTAATTTCTATCCACTCATAGAGGTATTTTGGTGTCATGGGCAAAAAGTGATTTGGGGGGGAGATTACTGATTTGGGAGGAGATTACTGATTTGGGGGGGATTTTCAACCAATTTAATTAATGTCAATGAACAAAGTTCAAATTATCGATTCTGGTACTGAAACAAATAAATGGGCACTTAGGGAAAACAGTCCTTGCCTTTGCCAAGCCTCTCTTCCCTACTTTCTGCTTCCCAATCCCCTGCCCACACATTACAAGCTGTCCCCCCGGCAGGGACTGCCCCTGAGCCCAAAAGCAATGACGGAAAACGGGGTCAGCGCCTTTGCCTCCTCCAGCTGCAGCAGCAGTCCCGCCCGACCCACCTGTGCTGCTGCCCCGCGCTGCCCGCCTGCTCCAGCGTGGCCTTTGGCTCTTCTTTGGTGCCCCGTCCTGCTCTGCCCTCCTTGTTCCCTGAGCGCGGCACTTACCGCCATTTCTAACCCGTGCCTTGACGGAGGTGCCACAGGTCCCGCGGGCGCCTCAGGGCCGCCGCCTCCCCCGAGGGCGAACCCCCGTCCTGCCCCGGGGCTCACCCAGCGCCCCTCGGGGCCCGGCCTTGGCCGCCGCCCTCCCCCCGAGCCCGCAGCAGCGGCACACGCTGCCCTTTCCCCTCCTGCCAAGCTGGGCGGCCCTGGGGTAGCTGCCAGACCCCGCAGACCCGCTCCCCTCCTGCTCCCTCCAGCCTCCCCGGCCTCCTGCCTCCCCATGGATGTCAGGGGCGGCCCCCACACCACTGGTCACTCCTGCTTTGACTGATACATACATTTTCTGCCTATTATACATACATATTGGTTTTCAGGGGGAAAACCATTTCTTTGCTTTTAGCACACTTAGGAGCTTAAATAAAAACAAATATATCTATATTGGCTGTAGTTATTATGCTTGGTTTCATACAGAGTAAGTGGTTCAAATAAAAATAGATTGGATGGAGTGAATGTGCATCAGTTCCAATAATAACACAGGCAGTTTCAAGAAGCATATAAGTTTCATTTAATGTGCACCAGGCTTACAAAGAAGAGGGAAGAAACATTGGTTTAGAGCAGCTTTTAGTCTACATTTTCTGTCTAAAGGCTTCTGTATTTATCAGATTTCTGAAACAGAATGAAAGTCCGTAAACAAGTGAGAAAGGGGTTTGCTAGGAGGCCCAGAGGGGTGTTACAGAGGGAGGAAGTGATATACAATAAAACATGACTGAGGTAGAAATTCCCACCTATATTACCTCTCTACAGTTAGTCTCGTATGTGTGGAATTATCTCCCCACGGAAAGACTGGGCTTCAAACTGGAGCAAAAACTTGGTATAATAAAGGGTTGCAAGTTTTGAGAAAACCAGACTAGCTGAGGACCAGTTTTCAAAGGGTAAATTAAGAACAAATAGAAACTGGGAGCTTAACAACCTCCTTGGATTTAGGCCATGTGCCTCCAGAAAGGCTACAGGAAACTAGGAGAGGGGTGCCTTGAGCAGGATGCAGTGAAGCTTTCTGCCCCTGGGCCTATGAATCCAGCAGCTACTACAATCATAATAGCTCTAGGTTAGATAAACAGAAAAGGAAAAGACATCTCTTTGAGATATCAGATATTCTATGAAAAGCATCAGGGAAACAATCTCAGAGGCAGTGATTCATTTCCAGGAATGGCTGCTGATGGTGAAGGGATCAGTCAAATCCTGCATCTCTCTTTCCCAAGATGATAAGATAGAGCAAAGCTGGGCCTGTACTGAAGAGTGAATATTGAAAGGAGGCTTGTTCAGATCCATATTAACTCACAAGAGACTGTTAAAGCCATGGATTTACACCCCCGTCTCCAGTCATGATGGAGATCTGTGATGGTCTTATGCTGGGTGGTGCAGGAGATATCTGGGGGCAAGAAGCCATTTGGGAGGTACCAAAGAAAAAGGCTATTATTTCATAGTCTTTGTGTTTTCCCTATTTCCCTCTTCATTCCTCAGATTTCTTCTATGTCCTGCAGAAAGGAGGACACTGCCTGGACATTGGAACCTCCTGCTTCAAGTACCCACTCAGACCTGATGGCAACGAAGGGGAATTTCTCATGAGATTAGAAAAATACCAGAGAAGAATGCTCTCACTGTGCCTTTAGGATGGGCCTTTGAGGTAAAAGATGGGATCCCGTCTCCCACCAAAAGCTCCTGGAATTTCCCAGCTCTGGGCCCATCTGTTTCCCACGGGACCATATGTTCCCAGTGAGCAACACTCCAAGAGAGGGTGTTTATCAAGACTAGCAGGTTGAAGCTTGGCAGGATCTGCAAGAAAGCAATTGGAGGCCTTTAAACACAGACTTTCTATTTGCAGCATGTGAAGCTGCATGTGTGTGTTTCCTTCAACCACCCATATACCACAGGGGAAAGCATTCAAAAACAGGATCCAAAAATAGAAGAAATTGTGTGACTCACAGCCCTGCCACCCTGAGTTGTACGCTCAGCACAAATCCCAGGCAAAGCACCATTAGGTGCTACATACCCTCCTCACTCAGAGCTCCAAGTAACCACAAAGGAAAATCTACACTGTATACACGTAACAATACATTACACGCTAAAGGCATCTCACTCAACAGTGCCCTTATCTCCAAATGGGCACTGTTCCAACATCACACTAAGAAGGTTTGGTTCTGCTGGCTGAGCAAGTCTTCTGGTGAAAAACAGCTGAGAAGACCAGCTTCCTCTGGTGTGCAAAGCATGGGCCCGACTGCCTGCAAAGATTACAGCATGACACGTAAATATAGAAATATTAACACCACTGTCCTTGGCCACATTTCTACCTCTCTGGGATTTTCAGCTAGGAAAGTTACTCTTTGCTTCTGCTCTTAAATGTATTGTGTTCAATATTGTTATGGTCCTTCCACAAGGTGTTCATATTTCAGAGGTCACTGAATTGGGTTTTGTCTATAGAAACAAAAAGGTACATGAGAGTTACCAGTTTTTGCCTGGGTAATACCCACTTCCTTGTCAGATAAACAGCAAGCAGTTGAACATTTTCTAAAAAAATGTTATTTCTAATAAAAATATTTTTGCAAGTTTCTTGATTCTGTTTTTTTTGCAAGACTGTCCGATGTTTCAGCAGATTTTGGCCTCTACTGAAAGAACTAAAAAGGATAAAAATGGGCTTTTTTAAAGCAAGAATGAAAAAAAAATGAGGATTTTCTTTGCCAAACCCCGTCTTGAAGACAAATGTCAGTTAGAATAGATAAGTAAAAATTTCAGCAGGGAGAAAAAGCTCATTTCATGATGAGCCCCAACCATTCCCTTTTGCACCATGTTGGCCAGGTGAACTGTGTGATACAAATAGCAAACAGGTTTTCTGTGTGTACTCATGTCTCTCTCTAGTGGAAAGCCCTCATCACTACACAAATACAGATAAGAGGCATGGGACCTTCAATTCAACCACAGGAGACCTGCACCTCACTGAATTCCTGTATCTGGGGGGCTGATGCTGCTCCATGGTTCCGGCAGAGCTTTCCTGCCTTGCACCTTTGCCCCCAGGCAGGGCTATGCTATGGCTTAACCTAACCTCAGTATTTTGGAGAGGGTGAAACATTAGTGTCACACCCAGAGATAAATCAGTACCAAAAAAGTGTTGGCATTTAGGGATCCATTTGCACTGCAAAGAAGGACAACAAAAAAGAAATCTTAAAATGCCTTCTTAAATGCATTTCCAGGTAGGAGCTACCCCACAGAAAGAGGGAAGCATCATCCAATTTCTTGTAGCAAACCCCTGGAAAAGCAGCCAAACACCTGTCAGCTACCAGCCCACTCTGTCCAACTCCCTAACCTAAAGGGACAGGCAGGAGACGTGCCCTGCCAGAGCCCACTGGCTTCAGCTTTCCAGTGCCTGCTCACATCCCTACACAGCCTCGGAATCTTCACTTTAGGCTTGGATGCAGCAGTTCTGAGCCTACTGGCAGGAGGCACATGCACCCCTGACCCTTCTTGCACTGCAGCCAGTGCTTCTGCGAGGCCCCCGGGGTGAGTGCTGTGGGGTCCAGCAAACGGTGTTGTGCTGCATGCTGGCAGCCGCAGTCCCCACTGAGCAGATGTTGTACTTGCACATGGCTGAGTTTTCCTTTCCATGGTGACAAATAAGCACCATTCAACTGGAGCTGAAAAGCACAGAGAGGGTGGGTCATGTTTCGCCCTCTCCCTCTGCAGAGCTGGGTGAAGCCAGACTGTCTCTGCTTGCCAGGGAATTACTCCCTACCTTGCCAGACCCAGCTCAAACATTGCTGCCCCCATTTATTCACAAAGGGGCAAACAGCTCTGTGTTGCATTTTCACAAGATGACTGTGGGGAACTATTAATCTGGAGCTGCAGAGCCAGCACAAGTCATCCAGGGGCCCTGTGGGCAGCCTACATTTAGACCAGCCACAGACTGCTTTTCAACACACAGGGACCTTTTCAATGGCAGCACTGGGATTCATCCCTGTGTTGTGCTGGCCTGAGAGCATTGCACCGGAGAAATCACGGGATGTCTGGAGGCCACAGGAAACCACAAGCACTTAGCCATGCAGCTGGGGTGCAGCCTATGATGGCATGGAAGGTTTTCTTAGGAGTGCCAAGTTGCCCAAGGCTTCCCTGCTGTCATGTAGTGTGTAGAGGCTATTCTGGCCTGTGGGCTTCCCACTAAGCTTTTTATCTCCTGCAGCATTGCCTCCATTTGACAAAGGTGGAAACTGAGAGACACTGAAAGCAGAAAGCCTCCATTATAACTGCAAGATGCCTAACTGCTGGCTGGCTTGATGAGCAGATGTGCAGAGCCTTGCTAGGTCCTGCTGATGGAAGGGCATCTGCAGGTGCTCCACACTTGGGTTAGCACTAATGAGGCACTCCAAATAACTGGGCACTTCTGAAAAAATCTGACACCAATGATGTGCCTGGGGTGGCAAAGTGTGTGTGGGAGCAGCAGCAGTCTTCAGGCAGTTTCCTGGGGCTAAACACTAAGCTTTCTTTTCCTGTGAACCCACCTTTGACTGAATACCTTGTTATCACTGGCTTCCATGCTTACATTAACCTCTGTTTTAATTCAATATAAATATATTAACATAGATTCCATGGTAGAGATCAGTATTGCGTTTCTAAGTAATTGTATGTATTTCTAAGTATTTAATCTCTGTTGGAAGAAGGGCAATGGGTGCAAATGGGTAGTACAAGCACCAAGGCCCTTGAGCTAAGAAGCACCCACAGTGTCCTCTGCATATGCTCAGCAAAGCTGAAGACTGTGATATAGTTTACTGGGGAGAGATGACTATGACATGTCAAACATCAGCTTTGAATCAGGCAGTAATGAGCATAAAGCTATTTACTCATTTCATTTGAGATACAATATCAAGAGACTACTCAAAACAAAATAAAAATATTTCAGAAAGGTCTTGAAACTCCCCTTGTTTTGCCTGTTAAAAATTGGCTGAAAGTGATACCTTTCCTTGCCTAATTTGTAATATGTCTCTAAGCTAGGATGACAGCAGTGACTCTCAAGGCAAGTATCTCCTTTTTTTGAATGCAATATTTATCTTTTACTAATAAGCTGATTGATTGAGCTCAGCTGTTGGAAGTCCTGAGTTTTGTCCACAATGAAACCTGTATGTGTTTAATACTCATCAGCTAGAGGTCAAAAATGAAAGGTATTTTATCTCCTCCTTTCCTTCCCAGTCAGAACAATTTTGAAGTGATGGGTTTAAGGGCCCACATCAATTTTGTTTCCTAAACAATCGTTTCCCCACTTTCTTTCAGTTACACTTTATCTCCAGTAGGATCTAAGCAGCAGCTATTGAGCCTGACTTTAAATCTTGTGGAACCCTAGCTTTCCCGGTGGCCACAGAGGGAAATATTTAGTGCCAGCCACTCTGCCGCTTCACCTTCTGACACAATATTATTTCATCGTAACCTGTCCAGTGAGCAAATTGCCTCTTTGGCCCCCTTGCCATCTCTGCACAAGGGCCGGGCTATTGATTGTGACAGTGTGCCAGTGCACACAGGGTGATTCCTGGAGAGGAGGGATCGATGGGAGCATAATTGCTACCTCTTCGGCAGCAAATGGGGAAGAGGGACTGGAGCAACTCAGCTCAGTGGCAGAAAAAAGCTGATGCTGCTTCTGGTGCATCTTTCTTCTGGCTGTGGGGTGCCTCACCATGGGGAAGGGGATGCAGCTATGCTGCTGCCAGGGGAACAGGCAGCGCTTATTCCCAGGGAAGTGGTTTTGCAGCCACTTGTGGAGAAGTGGAGGTGGATGAATGCTTTGCATTTAGAAAGGAGCCACTAAGGGAAGGGTTGGTGGAGTGAGTGCCACGGCACCGCAGGTTAGTTATTCCTCCAAGGTACATGTGCATTGCAATCACAGAAAACAAGTCTCTAAGGGAGACTTCAAGGGGTATATAATCCATCCCCCTACCCCAAGGCATGACTGACTATACCTACACCATTGCAAGGCTGCAATCCTGGCTCAGAGCAGCACACAATGCTGGAATGGACCAGAAACCAGTACTGTCACTTTTAACACAAGACAGTAATCTTCAAAGACTGTAGCATACAGAGTGACCAAAATCATGACAACATATTACACATTGCAGTGGTCCATTTTGTAGCCAGCACCTCTGCATTAAAGTACCTTGGTGAAATATTTTTCAAACTTTGTCTCAGAGAAAGGTGTAAGCCCAGGGGAACTTCCACTGGAACACTGGGCTAGGTTGCACCCACTTTCTTCTCTGTTTTAATTCTATTACAACATCACAAATTAATTTCTGCCACACTGATGATGCAAAATTGTAGCATTAGCAGCTCTCAAATCTGTGTGGAAAAACACGTCTTCAAAATTCAACAGTGATCTGATGCCAGGAAGCAGACACTCTGCCAGCCAGAGGTCTGAGGTGACAGCCCTTTTTGCATGCACATTACTGTTTTTCTCACGAGTACCATCCCAACTTATCACAGCTTTATGTATTGCAAAAGATAATGTTTGCTCTAAGTGCTGCCTTTGTGTCCCTGGCAGGGATTGGATGGGAAAGAGCCAACATATTGCTGGTATCTCCATCTCCACCTGGAAGTGGCAGGACCAGAAGTCATGCCATGGAGCATCAGGCAGGGAAGCAGTGTTGGGCTCTAACCAACCACGGTGGGAGACACAGAATAAGCTAAGCAAGGAAGGCCAGTATTGAAACAGCAGCAATGGGATGAAGGAAAGCACTGAAACTCGAGTCTCAGCAGCCCAGCTTTTTTCTAACCTAATATGCAGCAAACCCAAAAGAAAACAGAACTCAGCCAAAACCCGAGCTCTACCATTCCCCTGCTGGAAAGCCTGTCTGCACTATGGCTCACTCCACAAAGAAAGAGAGAAATTGCACGTGGCCTCTTGCATGGTGTTCGTATATCTTTTGTCTCTTCACTCGTTATGTCACATCATCCTAGGGGTTGGCACAATATAGCCCCATATGTGGAGATAGTGCAGAGATGCAAAGTCACTTACTAAAAAAGATTTGTTAACTCCTCAACTTCCCCAAGCTTCATCCGAGTCTGGCACAGACAGCAGCAGGGAGGGGAAGGAGGCAGGCATGTTTTGATCAAAGATTCAAGTTTGTTATCGATTCATCCAAGCCAATTTACCTCCCTCTCACCCCTGAATTCTTCCCAGCATCACTGATTCTGTCTCTGGTACTTAAATGTCAAGCCAAAGAATTTCCTTCTCACGACTGTTCTGTGAGAAAGCAAAGGCAATGTATCTCTCTGAGAAACTCCATCTTTTCCATCACACACTGGCCTCCTGCCTTCAGGCTCAGTTTACAGCAGAGAACAACTTTGTCATCACTTGTAAATGAAGTGCTTTAATGTGGATATCACCAAGGCAGAATAAACACAAACCACAGTGCTGTTTCACAGAGTTACTTCTCTGATGTTCCCAACAGTATGTAGTGCTTACCTGTGCTTTGTCTCCTAAGATCTCAAGGCAGCAGACTTACTGTCAACTTGATCGAGAAAAGGGCTTCTCCCCACACCTCAGTTCCAGAATGAGATTAACAGCTTTGAACAGACTTCAGAAAAGAACAATCAATGCTGGTGGGACTAAAGGAGCTGATTTATAAGTAAAAATAAAATGAGCTTGAAATAGCTGTAAAGCTCAGTAGGTGTACCCATGTTTCTGATAGCAATTAACAATATTACCATTAAGTAACCACTCTACTCTGCGCTGGAGCAGCCTCACTTTAAGTACTGTGTGCAGTTTTGGACACCACAATATAAGAAGGATATAAAGCTATTAGAGAGCATCCAAAAACAGGGCTACAAAGATGGTGAAGAGTCTAGAGGGAAGCCATACAAGGAGAAGCTGAGGTCACTTGGTTTGTTCAGCCTGGGGAACAGGAGACTGAGGGGAGACCTCATTGCACTCTACAACTTCCTTGTGAGGGGAAGTGGAGGGGCAGGCACTGATCTCTGTGGTGACCGGTGACAACCCAAGGGAATGGCCTGAAGTTGTGTCAGGGGAGGTTTAGGTTGAATATTAGGAAAAGTTCTTCACCCAGTGGGTGACTGAGCACTGGAACAGGCTCCTCAGGAAAGTGGTGATGGCACCAAGGCTAACAGAGTTCAAGAAGCGTTTGACACTCTCGGGCACATAGTGTGATTCCTGGGGATGATCCTGTGCCAGGCCAGGAATTGGACTCGATGATCCTTGTGAGTACCTTCCAACTCAGCATATTCTGTGATTTTGTGATTCTATGAAAGTCCAGCTCCTGGCTCGGCACAGGACAGCCCCAAGACTCATGTGTCTGAGAGCGTTGTCCAAACGCTTCTTGAACTCTGGCAGGCTTGGTGCTGTGACCACTTCTCTGGGGAGCCTGTTCCAGTGCCCAGTCCCTGTGAGTCCCTTCCAGCTCAGGATATTCTATGATTCTATGATTCTACATAATAATCACATGGCCAGTCTTCGCGAACGAAGATTTGGGGAAAGGTCTTTTTACCTTTCCAGCCTGCGCAATGGATTTTTTAGGTGAGACACAGCCTGCGCTGAACTGAACCCACCCTTTAATCCTAAGGTTCATCTGCCGGGGCCAAGCAAGCTTGGACAATGGCAGTGAGGTCCTCAGGAC
>NW_020897693.1:35281541-35299755 GCF_003984885.1 Neopelma chrysocephalum | reverse complement strand
CTGCTTTGTGGAGGAGACTAAGAAGGAAGCCATGAGCAAACTCAAAGGCTCCAATTGCTCCTTCCCTACAGCCCTGCTCCACCCTAGGGCACTTCTATTCAAGTTACCAGAGAACCAGCAGCCCTAAGGAGACCTGGATTTATCCCAAGACCTGTGAGCCTCTGAAGCATCCCTCCCACCTCCCACCTCAGCAGGACCAGCAAATTCCCCCTCCAAATACAAGGCGAGGCCCAAGCCCACACCCCTCTTACCTCAGTGCTCCTTACTCTGTGGCATTTGAAAGCCACAATACAAACTTCTTGGCATCACCCAGACAAGCACATCCCCTGGGTGACATGGGGATGGCCAGAGCTCAGACTGCAGAGAGGAGCCCCAAGGAGGAAGGAATACCCATCCCCTTTCTAGCCATTCATTGTCCAGGAATGAAAGGGATAAGGCACTGACTGCCCTGAGGGCTATGCCCTTCCATGCATCCCTCTCTGCTCCCACCTGAATGCTGGGCATCCTGGCACAGCCTGCCACGTGTGACAATTCCTTCCATGCTCCAGGACCCAGCAGCCTGCCCACACCCTTCGGACTCAGGGTATGGGGTGAGAATAGTGCCGGGGGGGTGCAGAGATACAAAGTGGATGTGGGGGAAGAATCCCACTGCACTGGAAGGTGGTCCCAGTGACCCAGGGGGAGTCATTGTGAGGGGAATGACTTTGGCGCTGGCCAGGCTGCGTGCGAGTCACAGTTCATATGCTACATGCTGTGGGAAGCAGGGAGTGATTCACTTGGAAAGCTTCTACGCTGCAACTGCACAAGGTTCATATGCCCCACAAGATAGCTGAGGCCACCACGCAGCCTTGATCTGCAAATCTATATGCCACCCACTCGTCATCAATAAAGTTCACTGGATGGGCTAGGTAAAGGCTGTGCTTTTCAGCCTGGACTAATGCTCTCTCTGGCTTTTCTTCAGCTGGATGTGCAAAAGCATGTTTACTTCATACCCTAGCTTCTTGCAGTTTTGTATAGCAACTTCATTTACCCCAACTGTTCCATTTTCCACCTCCAGTGGATGTAATAATGGTACATTTAAATGCTAGATGAAATGCCTGCTGGCTCCTCAACACATCCAAGCACACTGAGAGCCTTAGGATGGGTGACGATACAAGGCTACAACATAGTACTTCATATTACAGAAGCAGAGAGATGCCTATAAGTTTTTAAACTCTGGCCACAGCTCTAACCTCCCATGTTAGTCCTGAGAAAGAGTCAGTGGGCTCAGGAGTCTGCTGCAAGGCCAACATTTAGCGTCTGCACCAAACTTTAGTTTGCTTGCAGCTGCAAGCAGAGCAGCAGAGGCTGGTGGTGAAAACACCAATAAATGCAGGTTGGAAGGAGAGACCAAGTGCACAGAGATGATCCAAGTTACCCATGTTTGACAACCACAAATTGGGCTGAGAGAGTGTCTTTTCAAAACTCTTTTAACACATTCACTTCTGAGAGCTTTCAGCAAAAAGACAAGGCAGGAATGTTAAAGGGTCAAACTCCATTTGTTAGCTTGTTCTTTCGTTGATTGACTGGGAAGGGTGAGAGCTGAGCACGACTGATGGAGGAATCCCTCTGCTAACACTGCAGCACACAGCCTCCCAGCAGAGACTAATGACAATAAACAAAGCTCTGCCAAATACACTCTGCTCTTTGCCTGCTGCACATTGCCAGAAACCAGTCTGAGGGGCTGCTGGTTCCCTACCACTCTTAGTCAGAACCTTACTCGTGTAGCAGAAGTAGCAGTTGTATGGTGGGATTTTGAAGGAGTAAAAGAACATGGGCAAGAGCGGGCTGCAGGCTTGACAGCCAATGCCAATGCCAGCTGCAGGGAGCCTCTCCACAACATGGAATCCTCTGGAAATGAGGGTCTCACTGTGGGATGAGCTTTTACTCACAGATGTTAGTGAGACCCAGACAGTCCTCTGGTCACCATATCCAGCCATGAACGAGAGAAAGGCATTTGCAAAGGCAGCTACAAGATGAGGATGTGCAGTTGGTGACCATTGCTGGAGGGTCTCTGGGATTTTAACTGGGTGCACCAGGCCAGTCTTCTGAGTGGAGCTCTACTTGTGATGAGAACAAGATAGGTTCACCCATGCCGGCCAGCCTACAAGCTATAAGTGCCTGAGCAAGGCACTGATTCAGCCAGATTACTCACATGAGCAAAGATTAGTCATAATCTTTGGACGTAGGACAAATATTCCAGGGCCCCTGTGACTGACTCCTTGTCGACTCAGGAGTCTCGTCACTGCAATTACCACCACTCCATGCCCTGACGCCATCATACAACCCAGAAGTCAAGGGAATATCTGACCTCTCATTGCACAGGTTGGGGACAAGCTTTGAAAGGACATTCAGTTTTGACAGGGTTTCTTTTTTTTGCTCTTAGCAAAGATGGGAGAGCACATCACTCCTGCTGTTGCCCCCATAGTAGGAAGGGCTCAGAGAGCTAATGCCAGGATCAGGCAATTGACTGCACAAGGAGACCAAAAACCCACAATCAGTAATTCATTATCCATAACTCTGCCAATCACACACGACTTTTTGGCAGTGCTGAGACAGTGCTATGCCTACACTCCTGCACGTGTACACAGTCACTGTCATAAGTCTGCAGTCACCAACCCATCATGCCCAAGCCCACCTGCAGTCAGGTACCTCTTCTGGATTACATCCCTTCCCTCTCCCACAAAGCCAGCAAGAGAATCAGTTCCTCAGGGACTCACACACACACTCGCACTCTGTCCCCTGCTTCCCTTCCCAAGCAAACGGACTCACTTCAAGGTGGGGTCTTACACCTGTGCAAGCTGGGAAACTGCATGGAAACTGGGAGAGTGAATGGCCTTCTTGTGGCTTGCATCAGGCATAGCCTGGTGCCTGAGTAACAACCCTCAGCTTAGCAAGATTTCTGGCAGTAGAGGGAAATTCCCATCCTGTCCTTTAGCTCAGAAAGCTGAAATGATGTAAGCAGTCACCTCCATCCACCCTCCCTGGCTAAAGGAATTCTCACAAGCAGCAGAGACATCTCCCAGGATCCTAAATATGTCTCACATAAAGCAGGCCTCTGGGTGAGACCTTCTGGTAGCTGTCCCATAACTGCAGAATCAGTCATCAGACCTGTCACTTGCACCACTGAGCAAATGGCAGGTTTTTGTCTGAGGCAGAAGCAGTTGAAACATCACAGGGAGTGACGAGGTGAAATGCTCAGTGTGTGGCATGGGGTGGTGATGTCTCACGTGCTGCAGCCCATTCCCACAGGCAGAGAGGAGTCAGGCTCAGCATGGATATGGGTGGCAAGGTGTGCTGCGTCCTTCCCAGAATAATGCCTGCTCTTCCATCCCATCCCAACACACACCTGATGCAGCACCAGAGGACGTGGAACAAGCCTCTTGGATAGAGGAAAGACCAAGTGGTCCTTTCATTTAGCTAGCAAGGAATTGCCAGCACTGCCTGGCATCACTCATTCAGTGGAGAAATAGAAACAGGACTGAGGTTAGAGGTCCAAACATAACTCTGAGTGCACAGCCAGGCATCCCTCCCCCAAAGGTCACATTTATTTTGTTGCGTGGCAGTATTGTACAGTACACATACATTATCAGCAGTTTCAGAGCCCTGGGTTGTCATTTTGACTGCCTTCCCCGAATTTCAGAAAAGAGACAAGATCACTGTCCCCCCTTCCTCCACATTACCTGCAAGGAAACAGGCCAGGAAAAGTCCGAAAACACAAATGCACTTGCTGATAGGACTGGAGATGGACCTCAGAAAGTCGAACTCCCAGTCCACCACTCTCACCATTTGTGTCCCCTTTCCCTGGTGCTGGAAGAGGAAGCCCTAGTGACAGCTTTCCACAGGGTCTCACTCCTCTGAGAAACTCTGCGCACCTGAACAGAAATCGGACTAAGGAAATTGCTCAAACTAATATACATCCTATTGCATTTTAAAGGGACTTACCAGCTCTCTCTAAGGATCTGAAAAATGTTTTGGGGCATTCTAGGTAGGGTCAGGATTCTCTTAAGTTCTGTAAGATTGTTTAAGAAAGAGCCAAGGAGAGGCATTTGCCTCCAGTGCAGTCCACTGGAATCTGAGTGGAACTTACCCTGCTCAGATGGGGAAATAAAGTATCCTGTCCTTCCTGACACAAGGTATCACATGATACCTCCTTTTCCTAAACCATGAAACAGTTGAGCTCCGGTACCAACTCAACCTCTCAGCGTCACAGAGGAAGCTAATGCTGTAAAAGGCAAGGACAGCGCAGTGTGTAATGCAGAGCAAGACCCAAAAATAGACAGAAAGTCAGAAAGGCAAATGTGCCGTGGAGAGCAGAAGGGAGGGACGGAGCACCCGAGCCTCTCCCACCAGTTCATGTCAGTATGTGGAATGGTGCATCCGTCTCAGGAGAGCAATGACCCAGTTCCCCAGCTGGGACCCCTTCAGCCACAGAAAGAGTTCATACAAGTTGATCTGCCACAGGCTCAGGGCTTCTGTGAGTGAGATCTGGGCCCTCCTGTAAAGCGAGAGACTCTTGCTCCTCTGGTACCTAGAAAGAGAAAAACATCTGCATTAGATCCAGCAGGACACAGCCCAGGGGGAAGGAGGCCTGTTCTACATCTTCAGTAAATCTCACCTTCCCCAGGGGAGGGTAACATCCTACATCTGGAGAATCCCCAAGAAGCACGGATTTTCTCCAAGTAGTGCTTCTGAGGAGCTAGGGACTGCCTTCTAGAATGAATCTGGCAGAAGAGACAGCCTGCTCCCTTGTGAAGCCGGTTCTCTTACCGGCAGTCCTGAGTCATGGCATCCTCTGCTTCTATGCCCAGCTTCACTTCAGCTAAGAGGGACAGTTGCACACTCCTATAGCTTTTCCCAGTAGCACACTTGTAAGAGTCCAGAAATCCTAACACATTGATTCCAGGAAAAGTATTTCTTCACCTTTCTTTAGAAGCAGAGGCTAATTGGGCTTCATAGGTCCCTCATCAGCCAGAGAAATAACTGTAATTTCATCTGCAAGGAGGAGGAATCTGAGGCAGAAGTGCATTGACTCGTTAAGACTCACAGATGGAAATCACTTGCACGACTCCTGTTCCTGGCTTTTAAAAATCAGCCTGATCTTCACAGTCAGCCCTAGCCCCTCAATCAGGCTGTAATGGGCAGGAAGCCCCTTCACCTCCTCTAGGGGGCCAAATCCTAAACCCTTACCCTAAGGCCTCCAACTCTATCCCTGTCCCCAGCCCCAGGGTGACAGATTTGTCCTCTGGAGAGGCTGATGGACGTGAGAACACCACAGACAGAGGCTGAGACGTGTAACTTAGCAAGGGTAGGATCATAGCAGATGGGATAATGAGGGGGAGAGATCCACAGCTAAGAGTAAGAGGTCAAGTCAGAGCCTTATCATACCCCCTGAGTGGGGGGCTCTAATAAGCTTTAATGGTCCTGCCCAGTCCTCTGCTCATAGGCCCAGGAGCTACAGGTAATCTCAGGCCGCACCTTCAGTTCCTGCCTGAGCTACACTGAAAGAGTAATGGTCCCCAGCTCATGCCCTGCTGTGAAGCCCCATGACCTGGACCTCAACTCACATACTGACCCCTTGGCTTGACCTCAGCCTTCAGTCTCGTCACCTGCTTGACAACCACTGGACCAGATCTACAGACTTTCTCATTTGTTCTTAGACCTGCCCCATCACCATGATGCTGCCTTATGATACAGACTTTTGATTGGACCTGACCACCATCTCAGGGTCTGTCTTGCTCGCCTTGATCAACTGCAAGGAACTGGGTCCTGACTGGCCTGCTGGACCTGGGATCCCCCTCAGCTCCTGGACCACAGGTTCAGTCACCTCCCGCTGCACCCTGTTTGACCTCTGGTGCCTGGAGAAGAGACTCACGTGGAAACAGCTCTGATGCAGCAGCGAGACATGTTGAGGAAGGAGCTGGCACTGGCCCGTGTGTGCAGGGCTGACTCAATCCCCCTTAACAAGTCATTGGTCTTCAGCAGCAGCAGCATCTGGCGAGGGACATTGTTGAGGAGCTGGGTGATCTGGGGTAAGTAAGCAGCAGCATTGGATCGGATCTCCATGTCCTATGGCCAGCCAGGTCACGTCAGGGAGAAAGGAGAGAGAAGTTGAGAGTGCATGGGAAATCCAGGTCCAGATGCAGCTGAGATTTGGCAGGAAGAAACAGTGTTTTTACAGACCATGAGTAGGCCAGAAGCTAAAGAGCTCTGTCCTCTTCTGCAGACATTGGGCTGTCTCAAGCACTCAGAGCAGTCACAGATCACTCTTACCATGTCTCACCTGCCCCTCAGTGAGATAAAGTCCTATGCCCTCACTGGAAGGATTAATAGGCACTCACTGCTACCTCAGTTCTTGGCCCCAGGCAGCCTACAGCAACTATATCTCATTACTGCCCTTGGAGACTTCTGACTGAGTCTCACCTCACCAGCCCCAAAACGGGTAGAGCTGCAGGCAGCGCGGGACTGCTCAGGAAGGTGGAGGCATGCTGCAAAGACAACCAGGCCACTCCTTTTTGCTGTCCAATGAAACTGAGGGCATCTGTGCTATACAGGTTAAGGTGTTTCCAAGGCCTAGTTTAGTCCTCTGCCCTCAACACAACTCAGCAGAGGTGAGAAAGCATTATGCAGTTAAGCATCATGATAACCCAAAAGATCAAAAACTGTCATCTTTCAGATCTAGATCTATATCCTATCTGACAGCAGCCAGCAGCAGATGTTTAAGGAAAGTATGTAAGTCCAAGGCAGGCAAAGGGTGATCCTTCATGTTCCCTGGTTCTCCAGATTCCAACAAACATATTGCCCACTGTAAGAACCCAGTGATAACTTACAGGCTACAGCCTAAGCCACTTAAGATGGGCTCCCCTCCAAACATGAGCCACCACAGCATGCAACACAGCCAGCCCCACCTCTTCTGCCTGTTTTTAGATCTGAGAGTTCCCTCACCATCCCAGTAAATGTAGCACAGTGTGGTGGGGAGTTGATCCCATATGCATACTGTGTCCCTACCTCTTCCTACAGAGGCCATGACATGAATCAGCAAATCCAATTAGAAGTCTCTGGAACATCTGAAATCTCCAAAATCCAGCAGGACACATGCAGAGAGCAGTAAATAACTTCTTGCACAAGGGAGATTCCTTTGTGGGAAACAACAGCTCTAAAACCTTCTCTCCTCTGGAATAAGGGATGGCCTATATTTCATTAGGTGAGATCTCACACTCACTCTTTGTGAACTTCAAACTTATTAGAAAGGAACAGACTTGCACAAACTGAGTGTGCAGGTAGTGATGGTCAGAGATGTACACATCTCACACACTACCATGGTTGCTTTGCTGCTCACAAACAAATCTTTGTGTCCTTCTGCCTCTGTCACTGACCAAAAATACAAAGCTTCAGCAAGAAGATGCTTAGCTCTCCTAAATGTTTAATGTTTTGTTCCATTATTTGTTGGCAGAAAATTCCTCCCTGATTATCTCTTATCCCATATCCCAGTCAGCATCACTGCAGAGCCTACTTTATTTTCCACACATATGTTTTCTTTTCTATTTCTTTTCTTTTTATTTTTAGCTCCAGCTGCTTGTCCACATCACAAAACAACCACATGATCTGTCATCAGAGCTGTCGTTTTCTGTCAAGGGCAAACCCTGTGCGCAGAGGAAGAAATGAGCTATGCCACAGGACCTGAGAAAAGCCCCTTGGCTGCAGTTGCTGAGGCTGCTGCAGGATAGAGCAAAACACATCTTAAAATCAGATGAGATGAGGCCAGCAGCCACCCTGAGCGATCAGCTGCGTGGCCCTGGTTTACTGCAGGAACAACTACACCTATGGCAATTCTCATACATTTGCCCAGCCTGCATCTAAAACTCTCCAGCAGCATGGCTCAAAGCTTTCCCAGAACATCTGCACTAGCGTTTCAATGGCTTTGCCATTAGATCTGGCTTTTCTCATGTTTAGTTGAATTTAAACCCATGATTTCTTGTCCTCTTTGCAGCACTCTTTAAGAGATTCTCATATCACTTCTACAATTCTCCTCGATCTGCCTTTTCTTTTTTCTGCCCTAACTTGATCAGACTTACCTCCTGGGTTGCATCTGCTTGACCACTAGTCCTTGTAGGTTCCTACTGAACTTGCCCCAGTTTCATCAAACCTTTCTCAAGATGCAGTGCCCCAGACTGGGTACAGCACTACAGATAAGAGGGTTGCTTCCTTGTCTCACAGGCAAGTGAGATGTCGGTACATCTTCAAGCACACTCTCTGGACTTCTATGCTGATGGTACCTGCCTACACAGCACTCAGCTCTTGCTGCTGATAAAATCTTTCAAATTCACCTCTAAAGTGAGGGCAAGCAGCAACTCATTTCCTAATGCTACAGCAAATCTGCTCAGCTCCCCATTATCTGCTGCAGGATTATCTAGTTTCAGCATTAATTGTGTCATGTAAGCAAAGACAACAGAGCTGGTTCCATACACGCAATTCAACTCAATGACAAAGTTCATTAGCACACACAAGGCACCATGCAGCTGCTGCTACACCTCTGCCATAATCGTCCCAAGCCGGTTGAGAATAAACATTGCTCACTAGTTCAGATTCAATGCTGGCTTTGTAGTATTAGAGCCAGCTCTGTGCCAATTCACTTTGGTGCCTCTGAATTTTTTTCTGGAGCTACCAGCTCCAGAACTCACCAGATCAAGTACAGATCTGCTATTATTTCTGATGTGCAGGAAATTAATTCATTGCTATGGATAATGGTAAGCCAGTGCAGCAAATTCTGCCATATCCATCAAAATGAGGGAACTTTCAGAAGAGAATTTCATGGGACAATATTATAACGCCACTTAAATGAATTTTGTCCTCTCTACTACAAATTGTGTGCAGATAAAAGCAAACCATAGGATACAACAAGCTTCTACTCACAGACACTAGTCCATTGGCTGAAATCCCCTATGTCCCTCTCTAAAAACAGTACAATTGACAGGGGCTGCTACTATTCTTAAGGAGGTGTGTGTGTGTCAGGTGTGTGAGGAGGCATGAGAAGGATCCCAGCATGCGTCAATATGAAAGGGTGGAGAACATAAGTGGCAATTTCCTAGATTTGTAGTGATTGAGTTGACAGAATCTGCAGTTAAGCAACCTTGACTTCAAGTTAATAGGGTTTCTGATTGGGAGGTAATTTCCAGGAGTTTTTAGGAGTTTGTATCAGTGCTGATAGTCATTTACATGAATAGTGATAATGCATTATGCTTCTCATGTCTTCCCACTAAGCCTTTATGTCTCCTCTACCTTATCCTAGCCTCCTTGATGGTTTCCTGCACAGCTGCATTCAACAATTTTTTTAAGAAAAGGACAATCTACAAATGTTTCCCCTACTAGAAATGGTGAACACTTAGGCATTAAAATATGATACAAAATTTAAGCAGCCCATGGCAAGTGAATCTGGGAAATTAAGTTCAGCCACTATAAAACACATTGCAGAAGGAGTCCTGGCTTTTTCTAGCTCAGTTATCACTGCAAAAATTTCTACAGGGTTGCCAGAGGTTGCCCAGCACTGCTGCAGTATCAGTGGTGCAAGTACCTGAGGAGAAGGAAGGGCACACATTAGGGAAGGACACACAGGACCTACCTCGCTGGCTGAGACTGGTGACTGGTCAATACCTCTGTTGACAGACTCCCAAGATCTGGCAGTCAGCATGCAGGCGAAGAGAGGGTACAAATCCCCTGCCCCGAGCCGCCGGCTGTACTTCTGCACCCTCTTCATATCGGCCTTGATGAGGGCCTGCCAAAGGTGGCAGTAGTCCATGCGGAATGACTCGCTCAGCACCTGGGTAGGGAGATATGGCCCCTCAGAAGCCCACAGAGGACAGGAAACTTGGGGGAAAGTCTTGTGTCCCTTAGCTGTGCTCTATCCCCCATTTCAGAGTCAGAAAATATTCTTGGAGGGTTATGGGAGTAACAGGAAAAATGTATTCATATGTGCTCAGAGGGGCAAGGCTGCAGCTGGGTGTGCTCTTTCAGCCTGATGCCCAAAGGCAGCCTTGCAAGGCTCCTGAAGCCCCCCATAGCTACATACCTGGTAGAGCCCGTGGTCCAGGAGGATAATGTGGGCCTTGCCAGAGGTTGGGCATTTCTTCACTAGCACGTTGCCTGGGTGTGGGTCACAGTGCACAAAGCCATTCACAAAGATCATTTCGCTGTAGAGCTTCCCCAAGTTGCGAGAGATCTGTGAGGAGACAGAGATGGTCACACACAGCCACCAACAGCAGGGGGCCTGCCAGGGAGGCAGCCTCCATATGCCAATCCTACAGGGAGAAGGGTCTGCCAGTGTCCCCATGCAGAGCTCCTGCAGCTCCTCACACTGACAGATGCACAGCGTGGCTGCTGGCATCTACCAGTAGCAGGATGACCCAGGGCATTGAGGGAAGGATCCATGCAGGGAGAATCATAAAGGTGTTTGTGGGATCAAGGGTTATTTAAGAACACTTGTCCGGCATAAAAAAGAGAAAATACCTGGGGGTAGGAATGAGGTTTCTGGTAATGAGGAGGAAAGTAGGACAGCAGAAAGGGGCAGACATGCATTCACAGAGAAGGCATAGAAATTACTGCTGGGGTGGGTGAGACTGCTTGGAGGAAGTCTCAGATGTTTCCATCCATGAATGGCAGCAGGACCCAGCAGAGAAGGGGTGAGGGGAGACTCAGCCTATTAATCTCATCACCAGAATGAACACGGGTTCCCTCTCCCACCTCTCCATCACACTGCCCCCCCACTTTCCCTCTTCTTTTCCTCAGAACCATACTAAGCTGATTTGCAATGTCTGTGAAGATGAAGCAGCACAGAAAGGTTGTTTAAATCATCCTGTCACTGCTGTGTCCCTCCATGCTACTGCTCCTTATCACCAAGAGATGTTATTAAAGTTAAAAACCTCCTAGGAGCAAGTAAACATCCCGAGGGCACAGAATCAATCCCTTGCCACGCACTACCACAGCAGCCTTGCCCTGACATCCCACTACCAGCCCTCCCTGCCATCCCAGAGCAGCACTGCTACACAGCAGAGTGCTGAACAAGCAATTAAAAGACAATTGTTATAAATTATTCCAAGTATGTCTCCAGACACCCTGTGTAAGCAGCAAACTGGCAGCTGCCACCATAAGCAGAGGTGGTAGAAGAGGTAACAGGGATACTAATGACAGCTCACCCTGCAGAAAACCAGCCAGTCAGGGAAGGGCTTGCTTTACCCACCTCTGAAATGCAGCCACCTCTGGGAAAAGTGATCATTTTGAATAGTGCCCAAGTAACTACAAATGAGGAGAAAGGACAGGAAACCTTCCTGCCACACACCAACAGGGACAGCTACAGGATCACATGAAACAGTACTCTGTCCCTCAAGTGCAACCTGGAACCACTGCTGAGTCATGGTGAATGCTGGCCCCATGCTGAATCACCCACACAGGTGGCACAGCACAGCCCTGTGATCTCCCAAAGTGCAGCGTCCCTAATGTCACACTGGTGTTATTGCAGCGTCCCTAATGTCACACTGGTGTTATTTTAAGTACTCACTGAGGAAAGTGACGTTTTCCTTCTGAATTACCAGCAGAGATCACTGGAGCCATGAAGTGACCCTTATAGGTCTCCTAGATCGACAAGCTCTAAAATTAGGTAGGACCAGAGTATACCAGGTGCTGTGGTCTCCTACAAGAGCTGAGAAGCACTTGCTGACAGTCCAAGGATGTGCAGATAGTCTGTTTTAAGCCAGTCACTCATTCACACAACCTCCCAGGGATCTGCATACCAAAAGGAATGGACTTCTGGACTTGGACATCATGACTGATCATAGCATCAAACCCAACACTGCTGCAGACACGGGGTGAACCACGTTCTGCCCTCCCTACCTCAGCTGTTTGCTCTCCAGGAACATGGAAAAGCACAGAATTATTGAAGATGAGGACCTGGGGACAATCTGGGGCACAACGTGATGCCTCATGCCCATTAAACACAAGTCCGGACAAGGGTTGGCAGTTCTGCAAACCTGTTGGTTGGTTCATGGCTGAAGGGATTGTGCAATCTCCATCCTTGGAGGTTTTAAAGACCTGACTGACTAACACCCTGAGTAAGTTGGTCTGACCTCATAAATGACCCTGTCTTAGAAGAAGATTTGATAAAAGACTTCCTGAGGTCCCTTCCAACCCCAAATATTGTAGGATCCTAAAAAAACACCTCTCACCAGGTTATCCATGCTACCCTCATAACAGCATCTTATGATACAGCTGCAGTCTCCAGGTGCAGAGAAGGCCTCCACTCCTGAGTCACCCTCAGCAGACAGGTTACTACACAGATCTATCGTCATAGCCTTTTGCAGCCCACGATGCAACACCAAAGCAGCTCAGGATTCATGTTGCCATGAAAACAGAGGGGTCACAGGCCTCGGGCTGAGTCAGGGGTACAAGACAATCTTCACTGCAATATCCACATCCTCTCTCCCTTCCCTGCTGTACTTATATTTACCTCTTCCCCAGCATGCAACTTTGAGTTTCTCCAGTATCTTCACTGAAACTAAACCTTATGGCTTCTTTAAGACAGATGAATGCATTCTGTATTATTTCATTAGCATACAGGAGATATTTTACAGGTATTTATGACATAAGCATATAAACAATCTTTAGAAAAAAAATACCTAGTGTAAGAGATGGAGCTGTGCTGCACACTAAAGTATTTTTACGTACTTTTGTCTGCTGACATACCTCTAAAATAGGATACAAATTAAATTAAGATAGAAAGCACCGATACCATCAAACTGTAAATAAAACAGGAAGCTTTACACTCTAGAGCTTAGAGTGTAATATGTGGGTAGTGACCTATTATTATAAGTCAGACAAAAGGAGTTCATGTTTCTTGAGAAAAGGTTTAGGAAAAAAAACATGAAACCTTTATATACATTAATTCTCCAGTACTGTGCCTTGTCCCTATGGGCCCTTATTCCACTCTTATTAGGAAGGCCACTGGATAAATAACACTACAGAATTCACTTTGGAAGAATGCAGCTAGGTGAAACGAGAAAAGAGACGTGTGAAAATCCGTCCTCAGGAGAAGGGAGGAATTCAGCAAGCATTTAGGCTGTGTAAGACCTTCGGGTGAAGGTGCATCACAAATTAGACAAAAGGTTGCAATGATTTACAGAAGCAAAGACTAAAGTTAACACACAGGCTTTTTGTTATGACACAGAGAGGTCATCAGTCCTCTTCCTGTTTATCATCCAACACAATGAGGTCTTTATCATTACCAGCATCCCTCAGCATTGTTCTGCTTGCACATTGTAAAAAAAATAATAATCACCCTTGGAATTCTGCATTCACTTCCAGATATCTCATTAACAGAAAGATGCAAACTACACAGAGGGAGTTCAGAGAAAGCAAATAAATGAGCAAGATGCAGGAGGCATTTACTTGGGACAAAGATTAAAAGAGCTGAAGATTCCAAAGTTGGCTAAGGATGGTAGAGGAGGGGAATCTATTAAGGTTAGGAGGTTTGAAAAGCAAGGAAGCAGAAGCATTTGTAGTTCCGAATGTGCTACAAGAAATACAGCTAGGCAAAAGGGGGTGTTACCAAGAATAGCATAATTTAGGCATAACACATAAGAACAAAGAGCTGAGCTAAATACGTCAGGATGACATCAGGCTCTGGCTCTGGCCAGAGGCATGTCCTATTGCCAGAAGGTGTGTTATTGCCTAAAAGAAGTTCCATTTGCCTGTCTGTGCTGCAGCAGAACATGATGATTACAGTCACCAAGTGAGCCCGTGGCCTTACCAGTCAATGCAAATAGCAATCTGCCATTGCCAAATTATGTGACATGACCATGACACTGTGTCAGACGAACCGCACATTTTCAGCCCAGTGTTTTCATTTTGAAAAAAACAGAGCTGAGGAAGAAGCAGATTGTAGACAACAATTGAACAATGGAGTGACAAATACATGTAAAACAGCCAGACTTGGAGTAACTCTTCACCAGTCTAAGCACATGAAGTTCATTTTAGGTACTCAATATGGCAAGGATGCTACATGTAACAAACTATCCTACATGAGTTACAAGCCAATACAGCAGAAAATAACAATGCAGTGCAGATATTAAGGGTTGTTACTGGACAGTATCACAGTCTCTCTATAAACTGGTCAAGTTCACTGGAAATATATAAGACAGAAAGCACAACGTTGGAGGCTGTTCCAAAAATCTACCCTTTAGATGGTCAGAACCTTACCCCTAAATCCCAGCCTGATTTTAATGATGTCCAATTTAAATTATTTCCTTAGCTATCATAATCCTAGAGTTTAACTAGTTCTATCTCTCTCCAGTATTTACTACTCCAATGTGTCCACCAGTCAGATAATAATCAGCATAAATACAGAAGAAATACCACCCCATTTCTACAGGATGCTCCTTTACCAGGTGTATCCTAGGTGTCAATCTGCCTTTTACACAGTTGCACTGCACAGGAAACACATACCCCGTGACTTACTAATGTCCCAAAGTTAATTCTAATATGTCGCTTTCCTCTGATGAACTCCCAATCTATTTAAGAAACTCTTCTTAGTTTTTAAGTGCATGACTTTTCACTTGGTATTGCTCATTTTTATCCCTTTCTATCACTTCCGTCCTCAAGGCCAACAAGTGCTATTGCTTCTCTGGTCCTCCTCTACAGTGTCAGACCTCTCAACTTGGTGTCATCAACAATGTCCTTGACACACTTGTTTGTGTTGAGGTCATTACCAATTTATTAAATACAATCTGTTTGAAGAGCAAACCTCACAAAACTCCATTATGGTAATTTCCCTCCACCATTGCCTCTATCAGTTTCTTACCTACTTTGCAATTTCCCTACTAATCCCAACCTTTTCTAGTTAACGGACTCATATCCAGGGTACCTTTTAACAAGTACACGTACTGCATTTCTGTCATCTAACTCAGAAGATCCCAAGCTGAACTATAGGTAGCAGCAGTGATATATTTCTTCTTGTGTATGTACATAGCCACAATATGTTGCTGCCATCAGTTCTGAAAGGCTAGACAACCTGTCACCCTTGCCCCTGTATGGAACTCTCCTTTTAACAAATCAGCACACCCAGCTGACAGAGCAATATGACAGTAACAAAAGAGTAGGAAGTCCATCACAAATGAGTATCTTTAAAACACCAATACGCAATAGTTAGCAATAAACTTCTTGGAAAAGAAAGAATGCATGCAAATTTGAGCTGTGAGTACTCCTACAGTAAAAAGATAGCACATATATCATGTTCAAGGGTAGCTGCAATGTAACAAACCAGTCTGGATTATCTGGGGAAAAACATTGACACTTTCTGGACTTGTGAGCAAGCTGGAGTGGTCCTGGCCCCATGCCTCCAACTGACACGAAGAAGAAAGGCAAAGAAAAAAATCCTGTGTCATGGTCCTGCAGAGATGATCTCACTGCCCGCCCCTGATAAGTCCCAGATGAAACTGCCTGATAGGGCATCATCTCTTTCTGTCCTATCTCCACCTGTGACTGTCTCTTTAGATCAGGAGCAGATACTGGTCTCTGGCCTTAATTTGACTGTAATATTTGCCAATTATTTTAAGAGATGGCGACACTAACTTCTATTGATCTCATTAAAAATAAAGGTCGTTGTGCAGCTCATTTCTCAGGGCTCAATATTACCTCCTCCAGCCAAAATAATAGCATTGATTTTGGAACCTTAATCGAAGGTTAATTGGATTGAAAACTGTATTGGGTTTTTGGCTTTCTTTCATTGTTGTTATTACAGCCATCATCTAAGGGTTTGCTTAATCCTGCTAGGGCAATTCTGCCCAATTAAACTGGTGTCAAACTAGCAAAGGGTGTGGATGGAAAATAGCCACAATTTGGAGCCTACTCTGTGCCTCTGCTCTGAAATGGCTCTTGTCCATAGCAGATTAGGATGGTCACACACAAGAGATCTGATTTCACACTCTGTCCTCTGGGATCCAGTTGTGAGGATCGACAGTGCTCTGTTATGCAGTACTATCACTATGCACTGATCTAGCATCACAGCAAGGTGATGTCTGGACACACATGATGTCATTAAGATACAGGAATAGTTTTTAGGACTCCTGGAGTGCACTCCTAGCATGCCCCGTACTGTCTGTTGGGGACTGAGGAAATTATTTTCCTGCTCAATGCCCCATCTTCCATGGCATTTAAGTGGGGAGAAGTATTCTGACTCATCCACCCTGGGAACTGAGGGACTAACTTGATAAGTTTGTCCAGATTCTCAAACGGATGTAGGTAGAGAAGACTAGTTACTGTTTTTTCACTTGTTTCTTGCATCTCTGTCAGACTCAAAATGACCATGGGAATCATTTTCCCTTGGCTTTAAATACAGTTGTATTTCCTTGGATTTAATGTAAAGCATCTTGGTGGGACTTAAGCAATTGATTGACATTGACACTTGGGACTGACTTTCAGTAAGAAACGGGTTTGTGTGTAATTTAACTCATTTACCTGGTGTCTTTGCACAGTTCAAAAGCTGAAATCGCTGGAGGTCACTATCCTTGTTTACCAGTGCCTTGTGAATTTCACTAAGCTTCAGACAAGATGAAATGTAGGAGAATCTGCAAAGAAACCTCTCCCCAGACTACATCAGCAAGTGCAAAGAGCAAGAATAGCCATCTTCCCCAGAAACAGTGTTCTTCTCTGCTCTGCCTCATCTAACACTTGAGTGTTATAAGCACAAATACTTGAGACATGAGAGGTTTCCACATTTGCGCTGACAAAAGCATCCCACCCTGGGAAAATCGCACTTAAATTTTAGCAGCTACATGGCTGCAGCTCCTGACTCTTGGCAGAAGGGTAAATCCCACACTGAAAGCATATTTCAAGTTGCAAAGCTGTCAGTCACAAGAAGGTAGTTGGGCTCTTTATTGAGCTAAGAGATACCATTCCAATGCAGAACCCATTTAGTAACAGAAAGAAGCAAAAAGCCACAGTAGGATGGGGTGACAGATGGCACTAATTGTGCGCAGTAGCTCTTCTTAAGCACCTTAGCTGTTTGCTTTCAACTCTCAGCTGGACAAAACACTTTCCTGAATTCTCAATCATCCACAGCTCACGAACAGGCTCTTGGTGAGCTGAAGTATATGGCATTGTTTCCTTTCCCTTGCTCAAATCCAAACCAGGGTGATCATGGGGATTCTACACTTGGCTACCTGAACTGGCTGGTTAGTTGGAGGCACTACAGCACATGCCAGAAGTGCATCTTTAAGCTCCACAGCTCCCACAGCTTGCTAATACAGCAGCCTCTGTGGAGACAGGCAGAGAATACAAAAGGAAGGACATGGAGAACCCATGCAGCAGACCAGAGACCATGTTAAGATTTATATACAGACAAGGTCTGTCTAAATTAATCAGGTACAATCAGAATGGGTGCAAAAGGAGCATTTATGCCATTTGGGATTTTCTTTAAAAATCCATGCTCTAAGTAGTGTTGCTATCCCTCCTTTCCTCCTGCATACAGTATGCTACAACCCTCCTGAGAGCCTCTCAGTCTACTTTTCCTCTCTTCCCTGCTCTACCACCTACTTCCAAATGTAACTTCCCAACCAAGACTGCAAATCCTCTTGTGTTTTGAAACAGGAAGAGTCCAGCTTCCAGTTGCCCCTTCTTAACCCTCCCATGCCCTGGTTTTTCCTCACAATTCCTGTCAGCTTGTTTCTTGAGAACTACCCTCTCCAGATTTCCCTTTCACAGTCAATATCCTAGCTGCATGCTCCTCCTCAGCTACACTTGCACATGAATAAGTAACTGTTCCACAGGCAGATATTTCAGTGTTTGCACTTGTCTTTAGAAATCAAAGCTTTCTCTGATTAAATGCCATTACAATCCAGCACTTGGATGGATCCAGTGAGATTAATGTGCTTTTGGGCAGCTTTAATGATAATCCTGCTACAGACGGTATTAAGTAAATGTCAGTAACCTGGTTTGAAGGGAGCTTTCACCTCAGGGATTCTTTCCATTTAAAGGAGAGAGGCTCAGCTTGCTTTTCAAGGCTGCATTGTCACACGAGAAATCCTGCTTAGTAAAGATTCCTCTTCCTCCACCCAGTAAAACAAAATGGAGTAAGATGATAGAGGGATAGATAGATAGATAGATAGATAGATAGATAGATAGATAGATAGAT